>NC_051862.1:201689064-201886564 GCF_015732765.1 Culex quinquefasciatus
GATACAAAAAAATATAAAAAAGAGAACATTTAGGGACACCGAAAAGTTCTAAGGGAATTTGGTCGAACGTACAAATGTTCAAATGCTAGTGTCGAAAAACTTAAGGTTGATAAAAATTAGAAGAATTTTTTAATGGTCAGATTTACTTTTTTTTAAATAGGCATATCTTCAATTAGTTTTGAGGTTTAAAGTTAAAATTAAGCTTTTTTTTGTTCTTTTTCTTGCCATTTTTCAAACATTTTTTGGATCATATTTTAAAAAGTCTCAATTCATCCAAATAATAGAACGTGTAAGTAAATGATTTTTGAATCATCAAATGGTAAATATTTTGAATACTATCCTTAAAACTATCATAAATTTGTTGCTTTGATGAATTATGCAGAATTATTGATAATGAGCAATTCTCTACCAAAACCGGAAATGGATTTTATTTGTAGTTTTTGATTTGGCTCAAACTTTGTGGGGGCCTTCCCTATGGCCAAATATGCTATTTTGCGTCATTGGTTCACCCATACAAGTCTCCATACAATTTTGGCAGCTGTCCATACAAAAATGGTGTGTAAATATTCAAACAGCTGTAACTTTTGAGTGAATTTTCTGATCAATTTGGTATCTTCGGCAAAGTTGTAGGTATTGTTGAGGACTTTTGAGAAAAAAATAGGTACATGGAAAAAAATATTTGCAGATTTTTTAATTATTTTTTTTTCACTAAAACTCAATTTCCTAAAATACGTATTTTTTTATTTTTGAGATTTTTTATATGTTTAAGGGGACAAAAATCCGCAACTTTTGAACCATAGAGAACGAAACGAAGTTGACTTTATAGCTGTCGGCCACCATTGCTAGTACCAACCACTAGTGTCTTCCTTTTATCTACAAGGACTTCGCCGCCCTGGGCTCCTAAGTGTATGAAAGTATGGCACGGAGCGACGGCACCGAATACCCATATTTACACAAAGAATTGTAGAGCGCCCGCCGCGGGATTCAAACCGGCGACCTCTGGATTGTGAGTCCAGTGCGCGGTCCGATTGATCCACACGGGCGGGACATAGAGAAACATGGTCAAAAAATCTGCCGCCGAGTTATAAATTTTTGAAAAAATAGTGATTTTTGGAAAAAATCGAAGTTTCATGCAAAAACAAGTTTGACATTATTTTTTAATGCAAAATTGAATTTGCAATCGAAAAGTACTTAACAGATTTTTTGATAAATGGCTCCGTTTTCAAGATATAGCCACCGAATGTTTGATTTAAGCGAAATATTTGCAGTATTTCAATTTTTAAAAATAGTGACCATGAGTGACCATTTCTAAAAATATTTTTTTTTTGAAAAGTTCAGAAAATTTTCTATAAAATTGTCTAAGAGACATTGAAGATTGGACCTCTGGTTGCTGAGATACAGCGGCTTAAAGAAAAATAAACACGAAAATTGAAGTTTTCTAAGTCTCCCAAAGACCCCCTTCGAAATTGGTCTGAATAATCAGGGGGAAAATTTTTTTTCCAAAATACTTTAAAATTTCCATGAAAATATAAGTCTATTCAAATGAAATCAATTTAAAATGCATTTTTCGGCCATGATAATCATATTTAGCATGTTTGGGCTTGGTTAAAATTGTTTTGATATTTTTTTTACGAAATTCCAATTTTCGCAAAAAAATAAATTTTAGTCAATATTTAGATATTTTGGAATCTAATTATGGCAAAACAACTTGACAGGTGTATAATGCATTTTAAGACACTTTTTTTCATTAAAATGTTGAAACCATGGCTCGTAATTTTAATTTTTAATTAAAAAAAGAAGAAAAAAAAGCAACTTGTTAACAAAGCCAATTTACTCTAAATAATATCAATAACAACTGCACGCGTAATTGTTCCGTTTTCTCAAACACTTAGTTTTGTTTTACCTAAAACACAGAATTGTAACCACCTTGCACAAAACGGCTGCAAATGCCCTCAACTATAGCTTAATCCAATAGAAAGTGACAGCTTCTAGCAGCAGCAGCAGCAACTCCACCACACTTGCCAGAATAATCACTGAAATTAAATTCCGGGGACTAGGACTGGCAAGTGGAGAAAGAGAACGAGAACGAGCGACTGTTTTTCCTCCTCTCAACGACGACGGTTTTCCTGGTTGTGCACTAATTTTCAAATTAAACAAAGCTTAATACCCTTTGAGATTTGCTCCAACGAGCGCGACACAATCTTCTCAACCTCAACCGGGAGAAAAGCACATCCCGGAAAGTAGTTCTGGCACGTTCCTGAGCTGAGGGATATGCTGGTTTTGCGAGCGGCGAGTATCATCGGGGATCATCAGGATGAACACCGGGACATTCCGTTTCGTTGTGCTACGATTTGCTCCATGGGGGCAGCAGCAGCAATAGTTTGTAAGTGAGTTTTCCTCTTTTACACGCCCGGCCCCCACACAGAAAGGTAAATACGGAACGAGCTTTTGAGTGAGCTGCTGCTGATGCTGGCCAATTGTGGTGGATAAGCCCCAAAACGAGTTGGGAGGTTTTTGAGAGGGACGGAACCCTAAAGATAGTGGACTGAACGTACCTCCGGATAATCCTGGAATATTAGCCTAAGGCCTGACACAGTGCCAGAAAGGGGAAAAGAGGCCAACCACACCGGTTGGTAAGAGACATTCACCGTTTGAACAAGGATTTATGAGCTGCAACAAAGTGTGCCTCTGTTTTGTTGTTAGTACACTTTGTAACAAGAAAAAAAAAAAAACATAAAAATAGGGCAATTTAAAAAAATGTAAACGGCTTCAGCAATCAATCTAACAATAGAGTAGTTCTCTCTGTTTTTACAAATAGACTTTTCTTTGTATTTTTTTGTTTTCGATGAATCTGCGTCCTATGACATAAGAAGTCATTTTCTATCATAACTTTTTTTGCATACAAGTCTAAAAATTTGGGGGCTGGTAAATGTATGTATGATTGAATTGTTATCGATTTGGTGTCTTTGGCAAATTGATAGATTATTATTAGGACTTTGAATTCCCAAAATACCGTCATCTTGGGTGAATCGGGACTACAGTCTGAATAGGGACAGCAGAATGACAAAAAAAATCATTTTTAAAACCCGACCAAATTCGCAATAATTTTTTTAAAATAAATTTCACCGTTTTCACTTACACTTACCCAATTTTTTGTATAGATTTTCGATTTCATTTTTGTGCATTTAAAAAAACTTCCTGAAAGAAATCCAACACCAAAAAATAATTTTGAAAAGCTGAGATTTCACACATTTTTAAGGTGAGACTTTGAAAATAGAATTAATAAGTTTCTGAGATGAAGTCTAATATAAAAATTGTATTGATGAAAATTAGTTTGGTTGCATTGGTTATAGTTTCGACGATTGAAATTATTTTTTTTTTGTAAAATTTTCTGATCATTTCAATCAAAATAATTTCAAAATTTAAAATCAAGGATGAATTTTACAATATTTTACAAGTATATTATATTCTTTATTTATTTAACAAAAAAAAATCGTAAATTCTTATTTCTCTAACCTGATTTTTCACCGTCTTGCAATTTGGCTCTAAGAACTATTTTTGACTCTAGAGCAATTCCAGCCCAAAACAGGAATTTTTTTTTTCTTGACCCTCTCCGATTTCAATGAAACTTTGTAGACATGTTATCCTAGGCATATATAAGCCATTTTTGTGTATATGGAGCCAGTTGCACTCGATAATGATATTTGAGAAGGGCGTAAGAGTTTTAAATATTTTTGTATTTCGTAATTTAAATATTTCTGTATCTCGAAGCCGTTGCATCGTATCAAAATGTGTTCAAAGACAAACTTGTAGGAAACAAAAATACACGCCACTTTTATGAGATTTTTTGATTTTTTAGTTTAAAAGTCAAATTTGAAGGTGAGCCCACGATGTTTTTTCGTTCAAATTTTTTGTGAAAATAGCCTAAGATGTTACAAAAAGACTCACGAAAAATGCAGGATGGAGCAACTCATCTAAAAAATTACAAAAATCATTTACTGAAACTGTTTTTTTGAAAAGTGCTCTAAACGTAAAAATTTCCAAAAACCGAACTCGAGAGTCGATTTTCCAGACAATTTTATATAAAAGTCTCCATATTGAACATGGTCCTAAGTCCAATTCTTGTAAAGTTACAGTGGTTTTAAAAATAAAAATGTTGAAAAAATAGGTTTTTTGATGGTTTTTGGCAATTTCTATATGACAAACTTGATTTTTCAGTCTCGAAAATATTTTTACCGGAAAGCTCGTCCAATTTCCCATAAGTTTGTCTTTGGCCACATTTCAATTGGATGTATAGGCTTACAGATATACAAAAATTACAAAAAGTTTTTTGGGAATCCAATTTTTACTGAAAAAAAAAAATCAGATAAAGAATGGGTTATTTTAGGAAAATGGTAAACCTTTGAGATTTCTTTAATGGAATATTGTTGATCTCATCAAGGGGGTATGAAGGGTAACAATTTAAGCAATTCAATATTTATTTTTTTTTCATTTTTACTTAATGATTAAATTAAATAATAACATTTTCTAAAACAAAATTTTGTAGTGAATTGGGACTTAAATAATATTTTGCCTTCATTAAATTTATAGCCTGCATTCTAAATTTATATTTTCCTTATATTTATTTATATTTTTAAAGAAAATCATTGTTATGTCAAGTGATGATTTGGAAATAGGATAGGTTTGACTTAGTGTTTTCCTAAAAGCATTGAATTCTTACGAACCGATTTATCAGAAAACTTGAGTTATCATTCAATTAAAAATGTTCAATCATTTAACTGTAATTTTAATTTATACAAATACTGCTCTAAAATGTACTTGAAATACTTTGATTAGACGTGGACAGTGATATGTTTTTGCTAAAAATAATTTAATTTATTGTGGCTATTGTAATTTTTTTTGTAACTTTTACATGTATTTCTTGTTTTGAAGAATTAACAATACTTCAAATTAGTAAGATTTTTTTTTGCAAATTATGTTTACTCTTCTGCAATTCTTTTACTTGATAAAAGTAAGTTTCTTTTATTCATTTTCATATAATTTTGATATCTGAATTCATCCCAATATTGTTGCTCTTATTCAACAATGATTTTGTGAAAGTAATTGCCTCTGCGCTCTTTTATTCTAAGCTTTCTAGTTCAAGAAAGCACAGAGGCCTTGAAAAAGTGATAATTTGGTTTGAAAATTGAGTTTTAGTTTTATAAAAATAATACTTTTTTGAATATATTCATATTTTAGTCGTTAGTTAAATCGAGTAGTAAAAAATGATAACAACGCCAACAAAATTATGAACATTAAAAGCATAACATGATTTTGCAGCTGAAAATGATTCGTTTTTTTTTCAAATAATAATAACGCTCACTTTGATTAAAAAATTAACTTAAAACAAAGTTTTTTTCAAACCAAAATAGTGAATTTAATGGTATTTTGGTTTTGCATTTTTTTTTGTTGGTTTCATCTTTTAGAGTTTATATTTAATCCATGTTTATAGAATTTAAACGCATTCTTTTCAAATTTGATTAGTGCTGCGTTTGGCTTGAAAAATTTTATGAAATGCATATCACTTCACTCATCAATTTAAATAGCTGGTAAATTTTGAAAAATTTCAGGTTTGAAATTTCTGTATTATTATTTTTTCCAACAACTAAGTGTACCTGAATCTAATTTCAACTCGGAATGTACACAAAAGCTAAGAGCGGGCTTGCAATGCAGCAAATGATACTCTGCTGCAGAAGAACCTCGCGCGCTTGCTGGCTGACTGGCCTTTTTGCGCTGCGGTGAATCCTTGGTTCAGCCGGCCGTCGGTGGTCACACACGGAACCGCACACGTGGGGCGGTTACACAATGACTGCGATTGGGGTGGAGCATTAAAGAGAATGCAATACCTGAGACTGAGGCTGCGGGTCAATTCGTGGAAAATCGTTCTAAGTAGAATAGAGCAAACAGGTTTTTGGACATAGCACAACATGGTTTAAAACAGTTATTTTATGCTAAGATATCACCTGAAAATCAGAGTCAAATCTGAATTTCCTTTCAAAATCTCAACCTAAGTTAACCATATCCGGATCTTTTCCTTGCATCTTCCGGGTAGCATCTCTCGTTGTTTTGATTTATTGCCCTAATCCATCATGTTCCGGAGATTTTTTGCCTCCTGCGTACATCTCCAACAAAAAAAAAAAAACAGAAACAGACCAGAAGTAAACCTTTATATATCGTCAAAACTGGGGGCAGACAAAAAGTGTGCAAACCCGAAAGTGATTCCACATTACGTTTAAGAGATATAAATTGCACAGTAAAAGTACGTATTTTATCTTATCGTTGCATGTAGGTTTCTGTATACTTGTGTGTGACTTACATTGGTGGTTCGTATGTATGTAGGGTGAAACCCTCTGCACCGAAAGTGGCTGAGGTTAAGGCAGCATGCAAGTGAGCAAACAATGAAGAACATGGACGACGCATCAACCTTCAGCATGGCATGGTGTGCAATATGGGTAGCATATGTTTGGGCTACGATGCCTTCTCCAGATGGGCGATGACAATGAAACGGAATTGTTGGAACGAATGCTTGGTGTAGAATTTTCAAAGAGAGAGTTGAGATTTTTATCCTTGATTACAGAATTATTCAAAATTAGTTTTTGTTTCGTTTTTTTTTTTATTTTGAATCCAGGAAATTATTTAATTCTTAAAATTTTATGACTTCTTCCAATTTTTGGTCCCTTTATACAAAATTTACTTATACCTTAAAGACTTTCAAATGCATTGAAATACATAAAAAACGTTACTTAATCCACCTTAAGGTGGTTGGTGCCTTCCTCACATTCATAAAGTCAATACATTCAGTAAAAATAGCAACATTCCCCCTTAACATGTTTAACAAATCAACTTTATTACTAATTTCTTTTGATAGGGTTCGCAAACCTTCAATATTTCTGGATCATCGGCAAGGTCTGATAAAAAACCTATTCAACGACAGTTCGCATGGAAGATTCAGACAATATTTCTATCACAATATTGGAGATCCGCCCTCCAAAAAGTGTACAAATAATACTTGAGTGCTGATAACTTTTGATAGGGTTGTCAGATCCTCGATGTTTAGGCTCATTTGAAAGGTATTTCGATTGTCTAACTAGCGACAAACCACCCTTTTTACAATCTTCCGGACATTCGCCAAAATCGTTTTTTTGCATAACTTTTGAAGTACTTAACTAAATTTGCTGATTTTAAATAGAGACCTATGGGACCCCAAGACGGATCGAATGAAACTAAACCAGTCAAAATCCATTCATTGAGTCCGGAGATAATCGAGTGACATTTTTTATGTCCACCCACCTACACACATCCAAACAGACATTTGCTCAGTACATGATTCTGACTCGATATGTATACGTGGAGGTGGGTCTACGAGGTCAAATTAATAAGTTCATTTTTCGAGTGATGTTATAACCTTTCCTCAGTAAGGTGAGGAAGGCAAAAAGTGTACTGTATTTTTTTCAGTTTAAAAAAGTTATCGATCATATTTTTTGCCCATCACTTATTTTTTCAGAGCATCAAAAAACAATTCAAATAGGATTTATAACTTCACTCATCATTAGGATTTCTATTTCAAAATCATGAGCTAAAATAAACAAAAAAATAATAAATAAAATAAAAATAAAACAAGCATCTTTCCTGGAATTAACAAAATCACTATCAATTTTATGTGCTTTTTTATACAATTCGAACAGAAATTGATGTTTATTCAGTATATGCTATCAAGATGATAATTTGTTTAACAAGACAATTTATGAAAAATATATCTATGCTTGGTTAATGGTCAAACAAAATGCCCGTTTTTTTATTTAATATTTCTCTGTTTGTAGTAATGAAATATGCTTACATTTAAAATGCATGATTTCACGGAAAGTTGAATTTTTTATCTAGTTTTTTTTGTTTTCATTACATTCTTAAAAATAGAGTTTAATTTTTATGAGAGGATCATTTGCAACGTATACCATTTTAAACTAATAAAAATTGATATTTTTCACTTTCTTGAATTTTAAAAATACTTCTTATGTCAAACAGAGCCTCGTTTAATAAATGCACGACACCTAGATTTAGATTTCAAATCTCATCATTTTGCTCCATTTTGCTCCTTTTTGCATAAACTACTATTAAGCTACATGCTGGTGTTTGCATACATTTTGCACAAAAATATTCAAAAGTCTGTATTAAATAAATTTATCAAATATTTTTTAAGGGATTTTTATTGGTCATCAGAAAAAAAAGATTTTCAAAATGTTAAAATCAAGCTTATGTATATGTATTTTCAACCTTTTCAAATATTTGGCAAGATTTTAAATATTTTATGTTTTAGGATGGATCAAAACTTTTATTCTTTGCAACACAGGTAAAAAAAAGAATTTTGGAAGGTTAAATATTTTGTTCAAAATATATTACTCTTTTTTGAGTAATTTTAACCTACAAATTATAAAAAAAACTGAAATTGACAAAGTTAGACAGATTAAAAAGTGGGATTTCCTTAAAACACATTAAAAAATTAAATTATAAAAATACGGCTTTTGGAAAGTTTTTGTGCAAAAAAAGTTTTAAAAAATGACAGCAAATTAAAAACTACCAAAAATTTAAAGGCTTTATTTTTGTGTCATATTGGCCAATTTTATATTTTTGTTTTCAATATTTGACTTTAAGTCATAAAAAAGAATACCGTAAACCGGGATGAATTCAGATTAAATTTGTTCAAATTATAATTTAACGTCAAATGTACCTTCAGTAAGGTTTGCTGTTATTATAGTTTTTGAGAAAAAAAATCAATGTTTTTATTTAGTAAACAAAGTTTTTAAGCTTTTTAACAAAATACATTCAAATTTTAGGTTAAACTGTTGAAAAATCAAAATTTTTCCGGAAATTTTATTTCGTTTATGAAATTTTGCACTTTGAACTTAATTAGAAGCGAGAATCATTTCACATTTTATGAGCAATTTGTTCTACCGAAAAAGTATTTTAATTTTGAGAATAGTTTTGATTATGTTTAAAAAGCACTTAATTTATAATATTTACAAACTGTTTTTCTGTTTTTCAATTCGAAGAAATCATATTCACTGAGAAAATCATGACACTTTGAGAATATTATAATAATGCTGTTCATCAACATTTTCATAATTATAGTTTACTAACTTTTTAAACCTTTAAATTAAAAAAAAAATCTTCTAGAAGTACATTGAACACTTCTCGACCGCGGTCAGTATGATTTTTTTTTACTGTGAACAGACACGGACCACTGCGACACTTGCGTATCTATTGTAGTATGATCTGAAAGTATGATTCCATACCATTCCTTACGTTTTTAATGTGTACTTTTCATTTTGCGGAAAAATCTCAAACCACCCCGACTATCAAAGTTACTCCGTTTTACCGTTTTACGGTACTACAATTAATGAAAAATCATAATTTAAGAATCAAGAAATGATAGGATAATTCATTTGCTTTGCATTTTAGTTCAAATGGATGTGAAAAAAGTTTAATTATTCAATTCAAAATATTTCAAGAACATTAAATTTCCATACATCAGTCTTGAACAAACGCAAAAAAAAACTTCAAGTCGATTAAACAACCCTTGAGTGAAGGGTCTTGTGCCACCACTTATCAGAAACTGCTGGAGCATTTAACCGCAGAAGTGAAAACTCTCCCCTTAGTATAAGCTTCCCGTCAGCGCGACAGTCTAAACGATGACTAACACCATTTCATCAAGCAATCGATCTGCCACTTGGATTGAAGTGTTTGACTTTGCTCTCGTTCTCCAGCTTGACTGAACCTCTAACTGAAAACTCAGATCATATGTTGCCTCTCTAGTTCCCAGCGTTGCTGGTTCGACTTCAAACTCCCTGCATGACACGATTTAACCGAACCCAGTCTGATTGTGTGTGTGTGTGACTGTGTTTGGCGCAAGCCAATTAGTTTAATGGATTTAATTAGTCTTTCAACTGCACATCGTTCAACTCGATCACACATCGATTGGCCCTGCCCTGCTTCTTCAACTGCTGATACTTTTGCCACCAATCCCAATGGTTGATTTCCAGCTTTAGACGCAAACTAGTAGGTATGACTAGCTGGGTAATTCTCTACCAACTCACACGAAATCGGGAAAGTTGACCCCTCTTCGATTTGCGTGAAACTTTGTCCTAAGGGGTAACTTTTGTCCCTGATCACGAATCCGAGGTCCGTTTTTGATATCTCGTGACGGAGGGCGGTACGACCCCTTCCATTTTGAACATGCGAAAAAGAGGTGTTTTCAATAATTTGCAGCCTGAAACGGTGATGAGATAGAAATTTGGTGTCAAAGGGACTTTTATGTAAAATTAGACGCCCGATTTGATGGCGTACTCAGAATTCGAAAAACGTATTTTCATCGAAAAAATACTAAAAGTTTTAAAAATTCTCCCATTTTCCGTTACTCGACTGTAAAAAATTTTGGAACATGTTATTTTATAGGAAATTTAATGTACTTTTCGAATCTACATTGACCCACAAGGGTCATTTTTTCATTTAGAACAAAATTTTTCATTTTAAAATTTCGTGTTTTTTCTAACTTTGCAGGGTTATTTTTTAGAGTGTAACAATGTTCTACAAAGTTGTAGAGCAGACAATTACAAAATTTTGATATATAGACATAAGGGTTTGCTTATAAACATCACGAGTTATCGCGATTTTACGAAAAAGTTTTGAAAAAGTTACTTTTGCGTTTTCTTCGTTTCGTCGTCCGTGTCTGTCGCGGGTGACCATGAATGGCCATGATCGATGACGACCAACTTTTTCAAAACTTTTTTTCGTAAAATCGCGATAACTCGTGATGTTTATAAGCAAACCCCTTATGTCTACATATCAAAATTTTTGTAATTGTCTGCTCTACAACTTTGTAGAACATTGTTACACTCTAAAAAATAACCCTGCAAAGTTAGAAAAAACACGAAATTTTAAAATGAAAAATTTTGTTCTAATGAAAAATGACCCTTCTGGGTCAATGTAGATTCGAAAAGTACATTAAATTTCCCATAAAATAACTTGTTCCAAAATTTTTACAGTCGAGTAACGGAAAATTGGAGAATTTTAAAACTTTTAGTGTTTTTTCGATGAAAATACGTTTTTCGGAATTCTGAGTACGCCATCAAATCGGTCGTCTAATTTCACATAAAAGTCCCTTTGACACCAAATTTCTATCTCATCACCGTTTCAGGCTGCAAATTATTGAAAAACACCTCTTTTTTCGCATGTTCAAAAATGGAAGGGGTCGTACCGCCCCTCCGTCACGAGATATCAAAAAACGGACCTCGGATTCATGATCAGGGACAAAAGTTACCCCATAGGACAAAGTTTCACGCAAATCAAAGAGGGGTCGGGGCAACTGCTGTGTGAGTTGGCGGAGAATTACCCAGCTGTTTGCAGTTCACTTTAATCCATGCAATTAACTGCCATGTAACACATCAATCTTTTCATGTCGTTTTTCGACGTCTTTTTTTTGCTGTCAAAATTTCAGAGAGCATCGGCTTCCGTTTATATTAAATTTTTCATCAACTGGTGCATTTTTCCACTTGGAGCAGCTGGATCACAACCACCCACTCCTCTCGTAAACATTTGCTACTAAAAGGAAGGAAGATTTGGCAAAACGGGGTAGAGTTTTCCATTTTTATTTTGCGTCTTCTTGGCCCTTGTTCCTAATACACACTGTTTGGACGTTTACTTGCACTGTGATCAAAACTTGCGAATTTGCAACATGTATCTTTTTTAGTTTTCAATTTATCAAAATTTGTTGAATTTGCCCGTTCTATGTCGTTTCGAGTTTCATTTATATCAAATTATTCTTTTTACTTTGGAAACTTACCAAATAAATAAATTTATCATTTTTTCATAATATCAACCCACCGTGCAATTCATCCCAAGTCTGCCAACCCGCAGGTCACACTGTGAGTGTAGTTTCTTGGTCGTCATTCTTTCGAGTCTTATTTTTTCCAATTTTACAGTATGCAAATACATGCCAAAGCCGGACGCGATGCATGGAGGATCCACCCGGCGACCGGTTGAAAGGGAACTTTGGTCGAAGAACGACGAAGGAAGGCAAAAAAAATCAATATTGAACACCCCGTATTTACAATTCTGACTGACTGAACTGTGTCGTCGTCGTTGGAGTTGGGTGTTGTCAGTTTGGTCACCTCTTTTCTGTTTGGAAAGGGTGAAATTTTGTATTTTCACCTTTTTCTTTTTTGAAAATGCTAAGGTAACTTTTTCATAAATTTTGATTCCTAAAAGTATCAAATTAAAAAAAAACCGAAGTGTTTTAAAATAGGTTACTTCACCCTATGTAAAACCCCACTTTGAAATTCGTCCGGAAAAATGTCGAGTCTCAAAGGTGCATTTTATTTTGATTGTGGTTTACTTTTTGCACCCTCCAGTCAATCGCGAGTGAAATTCTCCTGTTTTGAGGTGGCCACTTGGAGAAGGCAAAGGACATGCACGCCGATACGGGGAAGATTGGAAACGATGACGCATGCCAGGAGGTAATCGTGCTCGGGAATGTTTCCGGTGTGATACTGATTTTTCAAGCTGAAAACATGAGAAATTGCGTATACGAAGAAAACTTGGTTCAAAATAAAATAAACCTAATATATTTTATATCTATCATCAATCCTTCAAAGAAATTTCATTACTGTTTTTAGTTAGTTTATATGTAACTAACTAAAAATCTAGTGAGAAGTTCTCTACGAAATCGGTATTTTTATTTTAAATTTAAATTTTTGTATTTTTTGATTCCGGCAGAAACTTTTTTTGCAAAATTGTAAGTATGGATAAGACTGAAAAAAATAATGCACGGTAAACAATTTTGATGATTTTTAATTTCAATTCTGTTTTATTATTAATTGTAAACGAAACGAAACTATTGGCACTACGCCCCCCGGGGCATGGCCTTCCTCTAACGTGGGATTTCTGCTCCAGCGCCTCTGACGAGACAGGAGAAACCGGGACCGACGTTTTACTTCACCATCCGATAGAAGCTCAGTGGATAAGGCGGGAATCGAACCCGCGTCTCATAGCATCATCGGGATCGGCAGCCGAAGCCGCTACCCCTGCGCCACGAGACCCACTTATTAATTGTATATTTGGTTAAAAAATCAAACATTCGTGAAATTTTCAGATCTCTTAGAAAACTATACTTTTAAAATTTTAAATCAATAATAACATTTTAAAAGGGTGTATTATTGAATGTTGGCCCTTTTGATATGTTATGGTTGATTTAAATTTTTAAATATTGTTTATAAATTGTTTTAATTTTTTCCGAAGACATCAAATGGATCAAAAAATTCCTTCAAAAGATACAGATTTTTGTAAGGACAGCTGCCAAATTTGTATGAAAAATTATATGGACAAACTAATGATGCAAAATGGCTTTTGTGGGCATACCGAAGGCACCAAAAAAGATTCAGCCGGATAAAAAAATACAAAAAAAAAACGAATGACCGAAATCTCAGAGTTAAAATATTTACTTTTTTTTAACTTGCGTGAATTCAAACAATTTTTTTTATCCACAGAAAAATATCCTGTTTGGAAAATTCAGAATTCGGCTTTTTTTATCAATTATTTATTTATAATTATGCTGTTCATAATTTTAAATAAACATTGAAAAAATCCTTAATTGTTATTATTAAAATTTTAAAAATATTACTCGGATTCTTGACCTCATTGTTTTCTTTAAGCAAAGGATCACGAGGTTCAAAAGGGATTGGCATTAAAAGAAAAAAATGATATTTAAAAAATAATTAATCCCTCTATAACAATCACAAAATTTACCAGAAATCTTTCCCTTTTTTCAAATTTTTGAGCTTCAAAAACTATTGGAAAGAAGATTTCTTAATGTTTTACTTGTTTTATTTGAATTTGCAAATGTTTTAAAAACTGTATCTTTTTTTGGGATTCAGTAAGGTTGTGTTTTTCACTAGCGTTATCTATTTATTTATTTTTGAAAAAATAAGTATTCAGTAATTTTTAATGTACCTAGGGGAAAACTAATGATAGGAGATCGTAGAATGAGCCAAATACTATCAGTTTCTAAAATAAAGTAGGGGAACAGCATCTAATTCCAGCGTGCCTCTAATGTTGTCATATCAGCATTTAGACATTCAATTACAGCTTATTAAAAGCGTTTTCAACTGAAGTCGAGTGATAAATAGCTCAATAAGAAGTGAATTAGCAAGTTTTTATCAAAAAAATTGCAAAATTAGTTTTTTAAATAGTGAAAATCAGAAAATTGGACGGAGTAAGGAGCGAGTGCTTAACCTGCCGAGAATGTTCCCTAATCAAGATAAATGCAAATAAACTAAAAATGAAACATGAACTCAAAAATCAAGAGAAGTCATGTGTATAGCAAAAGTTGCTCAAAATAACCACGAGAAAATAACAAAAAACTCGAAAAATAATTTGGGCATAAGAGAGTTTACTATAAGAGTAACTATAAATTTGATTGTGGTTTGGTTGAGCGTTTTAGCAGAATGCATTACTGTGAATAGAGAGAGTTGTTCCTTTTAATTCCGCTATATATTAAATATATAGCGGAATAAAAAGGAACAACTCGTCTCTTTGTATAAATTTGAGATTTTGTTTGAAGAGCTTTTCATATCTTTATATTTTTTTTTATTCCCAATAATATGATTTTTACTTAAGTTTAGAAACTTTTACTAAAATAAGATAACTAAGGTTACATGGTTGCACACGATTTTTTCTGTGATATTTGAGAAATTGATCATGAAACATTTAACGAAATTTATTGTAATTTTTTTCTCCAGGTTTTTGCATTTAATGTTCTTAAACCAAATAAAAACAATTATAGGCCAGGCAGGGTCATCTTCTCATGAACCGCTAAAACTTGCATAAAATGTGTTCAACCCGATTGTTCGCTCCACCAAGCATAAATAATACAACAAATCATTTCAATATTGCAATTTTGGCCTTGCACGTTGATTGAAATTATGCATAACCTTTATGGGTGCAAACACGGGACAAGTTTAGAGACCCCGCGCAATTCTCCCTCCCTCACTACATCAGAGAAATTCAGAATGTGAACAAATATACAAATTGAATCGATTTCACATGAAATATTCATCACACGCTCTATATATTTGTGGGGAGGCGAACTCCTCAAAAACGATTGCAATCGATGCCTCGATATGTGTGCGCGCCCAATTTGGGCCAAACCACTTTAGCTCAAAGTTTGCCCCTTTACCCTACTAAAATATTCCCGAAAAAAAAGGGGTTTCACTCAACGAAACGAGATCCCGCGACACAAATTCCGCCTCGGAAAGGCTTCCGGGTGATGATGCCATTTTCCGTCCACCACCCTCCCCGGCACGGGAAGAGATTCCTTTCAAGTTTCCCCATCCGCAGGACGAAGGCGTTTTTCCCGTCTGGCGAAACTTTCCTTCTCAAATTGAGTGACTGTTTCGACACTTGACGCGCAGACCCCGAGCTCCGGCGGAAAAGTTTTGTCTCTCGGTGGTGACTTTTCTCGTTTCAAGTGTTTGGTGGGAAAACCGCGAAATGTGCGAGTGGAGTTCCTTTTCCGATTGTTTCAAAAGTGGAAGCTTTAAAATTTATTAATTTTTCAAAAGAAAACGCTAAATGCACATCAAAAAAGTGTTAAAATTTCCGGGGACATCAATTTGCACGTGTTTTTATCACCCTCCCAGATCCAGTTGATGGTTTAATGCATGAATATTGAATGAAGGGATTGATCGGCTGTTTTATCCTCTCCTCGTTGGGGGGTCGCGCCATGGAAAAGCTCTTAAATAACGAGGAAATAAATTTTATCGCACTAGGACAGGCAACGACGGACACGAGCGCTGGGCCGGGATGATTTTTCCATTTTCCTTTTGAAGAGCAGAGCGGCTGGCGAGCCAAATCCCAATTAACGCTACACTTGCTTTGAATGCAAATGTTTTTAGGCCATAACTCTTCTGTTTGGGATATAAAAATGTTGAGTGAAATATTTGATTGGAAACTTACTTTTTTTTAATTTTACATGTATTTTCATTCATTTCATTTGATTTTGACTATTTTTCGCATGCCACCCAATTGAATAAACATTATTTTATTTTAATATTTTTCTGACCTGTTTCCTTCTCTTTCCAATTTTTATGAAAAAAATGTCAAACAAAAATCAAGAGACATGTAATTTTTAAGTGAACTTGAAGTTCTTTTCGAATCTACAAATCCCAGCAAAGGTATATTTGATTTTAACAAAGTTTTCATTCCAAGATTATGTGTTTTCATGTAACCAAGCAGTGTTGTTCAAATGTTACACTTTATAAATAGGCAGAGCACGCCTAAAAAATATTAAAATTTTCCTCATTCTGTAGGATTTTTTTCTGGAAAATTTAAAAAATAAAAGTTTAGGGAAATATGATGTAAATGACACATTTGTTTTGACACAAAATCTGTCACCATTTTTATTTTCATTTTTTTTTCTTTGCAGACAAAAATAATATTTGTTATGTACAAATATAAAAGGTTTGATTGCGAGTTATCATAATTTTTTTTCTAAGGCTCAATTTTAGGCAAAAATTAGCTAAAGTTTTCTTCGAAACTCTTTTGAAGGTGATTAAATTTTAGAGGTAAAAACCTCATTACTCATTCAAAATCATGTCAAAAAATTATGATAACCCTTTACATGTGTCAATTCATTTAAAATCTCATACAACTAAAGGAGTCATACCTAAAATTAAGAAAAATGAACCTCAAATAAGATTCGGGAGTTGACAAGAAATAACCCTTTTGTGTTAACCTGTTTGTACATCAGGTCTGAAATTTATATAGCAATTCCATTTGAAAAGAGCCTAAACCGAAAAAAAGTTCTTGACCAATTGTTTGGCCATTTGGGTAACCTACATCGTGCTAGGGTGGTTCAAAAATGTAAATTTTCGTCATTTTTGCAGAAACCACTTTTTCCAACAAATCATCATCAAAATCATTCGTGCCATTTCATCTGATTTTAGCTGTCTTAGATGCAAAAAATGGTGATTATAGTTCGGCTTTTTGAGAAAAAAAGTAAGAAGTTTCAAAAATCTAGCTTTGAAAAAGTCGTATGAAAACTTATAATGGCGTTTTGACCGTGTCTGGACCAAAAAGCCTATGTCTGAAATAGTAGTTTATGCAACAAGTTGCAAAAAGAGGATTTTTTCAGCACGAGTCGTACATTTATCCAACGAGGTTCACCGAGTTGGATAAATACGAAGAGTGCTGAAAAAATCAAGTTTTGCTACGAGTTCCATACAACATTTTTTGCAATTCCAAAAAACACACACTGAGTGAAATTTTATGTCAAATTTTCATGTATTTTGTCAATCTTTTAAATCAAAAAAATGTTGAAAAGTGTTACTTTTCGAAATAAGTGCTGAAAAGTTCAACTTTTCCACACCCATTTGAGTGCTGAAAAGTAGAACTTTTCAGCATTTATTTTGAAAAGTGTTGCTATTCGATTCTGTTATTTTTGGTACAGAGAAGTAGGCTATTTCGTCGTTCAAGAATGACAGGAAAAGCAAATTGTTTCACGACGGAATTGCAAAAATATTGTTATCGGATTCCTAGGAAAATTTCACAAAACATTCATGATGTCGAACCGTAAGTTTCCGAGACATGATTTTTTCAAAAACAGGAAAATGACAAAATCGGCTAAAAATCAACTTTTTTCACTAAAACTGCGATAACTTAAAAATTTTAGCGATGACCTAAACATATTTGTGTACCAAAAGTTGCGTCTTTAAATTACACTAAACCCCCGATTACGCTCAGGCGTTACGCTTTTGTTAGGTTGATTTCTCAAAATCAGTGTAATGTTTCTACATTCTTTTGAAATCAATTTGTAGATCTGCACAAGACGTATAAATTGCTTTAAAAAGATTGCAAAAATGTTGCGTCGTTTCAGAGAAATCGACGAAATACAAAGCGTAACGCCTGAGCGTAATCGGGGGTTTTAGTGTACGATTTTTATTTTTTGAAAAAAGTGGTTTTGCGAAAAATAACGAAAATTGCCATTTGTTGAACCACCCTAGGCACAATGTATGTCACCCTAATGGCCAAACAAAAAAATACGAGTCTAATTATTTTGGCCAAGGAACCCCCAGAAAAAAATTGAGCCCGCACGGAGATTTTTTTTGGTTTAGGCTATTTTTAAATGGAATTTCTGTATAGTTCTGCTTTAATTGTTTTCAACCCTCTACTGCCCAAATTGTTTTTAGTATTTTTTATTATTCTCATGTTCAGAAGGTCATTTTAAGTAACTTTTGATCTACGAAAACTTTACTTCAAGTTTTTCAAGAACCCTCCCACATTTAGAATAAATGTGAAAATTTTATTTTACGGTCAACTTTTTAATCAATAACTTTTATTAGAATAATATCATAAAACTTGAAAATGTGATTTTGAATCCTCCTGTTTTTTTTTCTGAGAAAATATTGATTATTACGAGATAAAATCACGTTTCTCCTTCGCTGTGAGTGACAGGAGATTATTGCCGCCTAACTACCGCAGTGTAAAAATCAGCAAGTTGAACTGAAATTCTGTGTTGGCTGTCAACTTAATTTCTTTTCAATATTTTCCAAAAAGTCAGCTGAAAACTCAAGGCAACCTGTGACAACAGCCGAAAATTTGTTCTGCGGTTGTCATGCGACCATTATCTTGCGGTCGTACCACCGCGCGTGAACTCTAATTGTTAACGCCCGCAATAATACAAAGGACGTAAAATTAAAAAAAAAATGCATTCATTATTTTGCAAGGCGATTGGTCCCAGTGTTCAAAAGCCTCAACAAAAAGAAAAGTCATTTTTTATATTCAAGAACAAGGTTGTAATAAAAACAAACTTTCAGTGCTCACCGATTACAACTATCTTGGCGAAAATCTCATCTCTCAATTTTCTCTGCCCTACTTTTCGTAGCGAAATTCTCAGAGAATTGTTTACGCAATCCCGTGTATCATTCTCTTTTCTCTCTCATTCTCTCATTCACAATCATCCCCCCCCCCCCTCAACAGAACGCAGCCTCAAAAGTCGCCACCAAACTAAATTTACCACCAACGCTAATTCCCAATCCTTCTTCCGCGTTCTTTCTGAGAAGACATAAGAATCTTCAGCAAATGTGCGTGAACGAGGAAATGAGAAGTCTTGATAGAAAGAGAATGCTTTTCTGGCAAGCACATGATAAAAGGAGAGAACTTACATGCTAAAGTGACGGTCGTTATACGATTTGATATTTTAGCTCAGGAATCATGAAATGATAGTTTTTTTTATCACTCATTTACAATGCTTATCAATAAATCCTCTAGCCCGAATGCCTCAATTAAGAGAAAACATGTTTGGGTCATGAAATTTGGAACAAAACTTATAATGTGTCATAATTTTAATAAAAAAAAATGGAATAAAAAATCAAAGCTTCCAACAAAAAACTCTAATCAAAATGTTGGCACAACTTCAATTCCATTTCGGTCACCAAAAATCGCTCCCTCTCAGTCCAAAAGTGTGCAAATCGTCTTTTTTTTTTTGTTTTTTTTTTGTCCCGCCAGCTTTCATTTGTTTATTGTTTGCTTTGGGTTATGATGGTTGTTTTTTCTTAATCTCAATGCATCGCACTCAAATATTCATTTGCCGGTCCCTTTTCCGTTCTCCCTCTCCTTCCCTCTCTTTCTCTTTTTGTCGCCGAGTGGTCTCTACCACCACAACGTGTATCCTAAACACGTGTACCCATAGTTGGAAAGAAGCGAGTATGGCAGAAATGAAAAAAAGAAAAAGTCCTTGGCTTGCAGCTGCAGAAAGGCTGGCTGGTGACCGATTTCGCCTGCTGCACCCAAAGACCGGACATAAATACGATTAATTTTTGTCGTTTGTTTGCATTTCTTGCTGTGTTGATCTACTTTTTTGTGTTTCTGTTGCTTTCGGTGGTGGTTTTGTATCTTTCCGGATCTCACTGTCTGTGTTTGTGTTTCGTGTTTTATGATTTTTGTTTTAGTCAGTGTTGGAAATATTGGGTACTCAAAGTATTTTTTTTTGTTTTTAATTTAAATTCTTTAATTGTTTTTCAATTGCTCAAAAAAAAAAATAACTTCTTGAGTAAACCTTCAAGACCTACCTTCACGTATACATATCGACTCAAAACCAAATTCTAAACAAATGTCTGGTGTAGAAAGTGAAATGTCACCCAAATATCTCGGAACTAGCTGAACGGATTAATTCCAGATTTGTTCCGTTTGATCCAGTTAGTGGTCCCATAAGTCCCTGTTGAAAATTATTATGTTTAGTTATAAACAAAAAAAAAATATTTCAAAAGGTAAAAAGGTCCAAGTTTTCATTCCCTGTCATCGAAGAACTCTCAAAATCACTCCCAATCTCTTGCTCTCGTGGGATCAAGATTCGATGGATGACCGAGAAAGCATTTCCAGCCAATCTGCTGCAGCAACAAAAAAAAACAGTCAGCAGCCAGATAGCAAGCAGATCCCAGGGCCAAAAAGCGAGATTTGTTTATTTGCATTTCCAGCCTCGCCTTTCTCGTTTCGTTCCATCCATGTTGGAAGTAGCCATTTCACACCATTCCCAAAAAAAAAGTCAAGGGAGGGGAAAAGGCCAATTTGGCACTGTTCCCAAATATTTGCTATTAGATTCGCATAAAGTGGGTGGTGCTCGGGGGTGGTAAGAGTTATGGACACTGCTGGAGGAGGTTTAGATCTACGACCTAGTTGGAAAGGAAGGACTTATATTGGCCGGAATTGGTCGGTTGGAAAGTTTTACTACCATCGTCAATTTAAGGGAAAATTGTCGTGCCTCGACACGTGACCGACCTATTTTTTTACACTAAGTATCATTTAAAGTCTGCGGAGATCATATTATACGCTGAATGCAAATTGTTAATCATTCTAGCAAGAGACGACCTCCAAGTTGAGTCATCAAATTTCTTCCATCGGAGAGTTGCGGAGGAGGGGGGGGGGGGGAAGTACCTTCTCGGGTTTTTGCATTATTCAGTGACAGTTGGAGATAGTAGTGTTGTGCTGCAGTCCAGCACAGTTTGAGTTGATACCGAGAATTGCACCGAGATATCACTCAAGTGTGAGTGAGTCCAGAGTGCAGAGACTAGTCGACGGAAGGGAATTTAGCTTGAATGAATGCACACTGTGAAGCGGCAAGCACAGAACAGAGCAACTATTTATCACTGCCAATGATGGTTTTGCTGTTTTCTTATCTAATTTGTGTCACTGATAAGGCGCCATTCATCATCGGAGCTCATGAATCGAGCTGACGTAAGTGATGGTTGAGCGGTGGTGGAGGCATATTGGCTGGTTTCTGCACATTTGTAGATTAAAGTCATCTGGAAAGAAGTAACAAAAATTGGTCGAATTTCAATAAATTCATGAAATTATCTTTTTTTCAATTTTCACGACATTTTCAGATCTGTGAATAAAAAATGGCTAAAAGAGTCCATTTGATTATAAACGCATAATAAACAATGAACAGTTATTTCAAAATAGTTTACAATCATAAAAAATCCTTGAATTTTTACTTAGGTTTTTATATTTGAACATAAAACGAAACATTTGATTTTAATTGTGTATTTAAATTATGTTTCTTTTAAGGTTTTGGAATTTCCATGCATTTTTTTTTTCTTTCGAAAAGATTTTAATTCAATATGTGCATAATCTATTTTTTTTGGAACAACAAAAAAAATCATCTGAAAATCTCATCTAAAAATTTCAAATTGCTACTAAATGTGTTTTCTAACCATTTTTTAAACAGTATCTAGATTTTGTTGGAGTAATATTTTTTACGAAACTCAAAGTTTTATTTTTCACCTTAATATTTTATAAGCAATATTAAATAATATTTAAGCTTAATTAATTTTTGTGCAACAATATTGAACAGTTAAGAAAAATGATTTCAAGGATTTTTATTTCTTTATTGACTTGAATTTTATTATATAAATTCGAACAGTTACGAAAACATTTTGAAATGGCTATGAGACATGATAAACTTAATAAATGTCTTTTTAATTGTATGAATAACGTAGCTTACATTAAATATTATCTTGTCTTACTTCTTCAAAAGATAGGTGTTCTGAAAACATAATTATTGATTTAAAAGACTTCATTGTTATGTGCTTCTCCAAATTATTTATCAATTCGAAATATGCATTAAATTGTGTTCACTCATTACTTTTAGGTAATTTTGATTATTTTACCCCATCTATTATTTTTAAAATCAAGAAAAAACCTTGTGAAAGGGCTAAAGAACTTGTTTATGGTATTTAAAAATGTTGGGCTAGACTTATAATATCGTTTATTTTATTGAAAGGAAGTGAATTTTAGAAAAAATTTCAACATTTAAAGTCGTACATCTAGAGTCCAGAATATTGCTAGTTGATAAATGTGAGCTAATTAGAAAACAATGAGAAAATTCAATTTCACTAAATTTAAATTTAGGTGGCTATTTCTCAGCAACCAGCAGACAAATTCACAAACTTTTTAAAAGATTAGGAAAGCCTTTTGCAAATATTTCATTCTTTCATTTTGTATTTAATTGTACTTGAAAAATAAAACCGAACTTTTTCGAAATATAAAAACTTGAAATTGCTTTAAATTGAAAACGAAGCATTTTCTCAAAAAATGTTAAAGTCTCTTCGATTGCAAATTTGATTTTACATTTAATAAAAACTTTTGAGTTAATTTGTTAAAATCACAATTTTTCAAAAAAGAAATCACTCTAGTACCAGATAGCATCATTCAAATCTTTCTTATAAATCTAATAAATTGTATCTGAAACTAAAAAAACAAATTTTTGGGAAATAAACTTTTGAGAACGAACTGTGAGTTCAATTAGTTGGGTGGTGACGCGCGGTCAATTATGTGGCATTGTGTGTGAAAAGAAAAGAATTTTATTTCGTGTTTCATCCTGGTTGGCTTGCCCACAAGCAGAAGTAAATCAGTTCAATTAGTTGGGTGGTGACGCGCGGTCAATTATGTGGCATTGTGTGTGAAAAGAAAAGAATTTTATTTCGTGTTTCATCCTGGTTGGCTTGCCCACAAGCAGAAGTAAATCAGTTCAATTAGTTGGGTGGTGACGCGCGGTCAATTATGTGGCATTGTGTGTGAAAAGAACAGAATTTTATTTCGTGTTTCATCCTGGTTGGCTTGCCCACAAGCAGAAGTAAATCAGTTCAATTAGTTGGGTGGTGACGCGCGGTCAATTATGTGGCATTGTGTGTGAAAAGAACAGAATTTTATTTCGTGTTTCATCCTGGTTGGCTTGCCCACAAGCAGAAGAAAATCAGTTCAATTAGTTGGGTGGTGACGCGCGGTCAATTATGTGGCATTGTGTGTGAAAAGAACAGAATTTTATTTCGTGTTTCATCCTGGTTGGCTTGCCCACAAGCAGAAGAAAATCAGTTCAATTAGTTGGGTGGTGACGCGCGGTCAATTATGTGGCATTGTGTGAAAAGAAAAGAATTTTATTTCGTGTTTCATCCTGGTTGGCTTGCCCACAAGCAGAAGTAAATCAGTTCAATTAGTTGGGTGGTGACGCGCGGTCAATTATGTGGCATTGTGTGTGAAAAGAACAGAATTTTATTTCGTGTTTCATCCTGGTTGGCTTGCCCACAAGCAGAAGAAAATCAGTTCAATTAGTTGGGTGGTGACGCGCGGTCAATTATGTGGCATTGTGTGTGAAAAGAACAGAATTTTATTTCGTGTTTCATCCTGGTTGGCTTGCCCACAAGCAGAAGAAAATCAGTTCAATTAGTTGGGTGGTGACGCGCGGTCAATTATGTGGCATTGTGTGTGAAAAGAACAGAATTTTATTTCGTGTTTCATCCTGGTTGGCTTGCCCACAAGCAGAAGTAAATCAGTTCAATTAGTTGGGTGGTGACGCGCGGTCAATTATGTGGCATTGTGTGTGAAAAGAACAGAATTTTATTTCGTGTTTCATCCTGGTTGGCTTGCCCACAAGCAGAAGAAAATCAGTTCAATTAGTTGGGTGGTGACGCGCGGTCAATTATGTGGCATTGTGTGTGAAAAGAAAAGAATTTTATTTCGTGTTTCATCCTGGTTGGCTTGCCCACAAGCAGAAGTAAATCAGTTCAATTAGTTGGGTGGTGACGCGCGGTCAATTATGTGGCATTGTGTGTGAAAAGAACAGAATTTTATTTCGTGTTTCATCCTGGTTGGCTTGCCCACAAGCAGAAGAAAATCAGTTCAATTAGTTGGGTGGTGACGCGCGGTCAATTATGTGGCATTGTGTGTGAAAAGAACAGAATTTTATTTCGTGTTTCATCCTGGTTGGCTTGCCCACAAGCAGAAGTAAATCAGTTCAATTAGTTGGGTGGTGACGCGCGGTCAATTATGTGGCATTGTGTGTGAAAAGAACAGAATTTTATTTCGTGTTTCATCCTGGTTGGCTTGCCCACAAGCAGAAGAAAATCAGTTCAATTAGTTGGGTGGTGACGCGCGGTCAATTATGTGGCATTGTGTGTGAAAAGAAAAGAATTTTATTTCGTGTTTCATCCTGGTTGGCTTGCCCACAAGCAGAAGAAAATCAGTTCAATTAGTTGGGTGGTGACGCGCGGTCAATTATGTGGCATTGTGTGTGAAAAGAACAGAATTTTATTTCGTGTTTCATCCTGGTTGGCTTGCCCACAAGCAGAAGAAAATCAGTTCAATTAGTTGGGTGGTGACGCGCGGTCAATTATGTGGCATTGTGTGTGAAAAGAACAGAATTTTATTTCGTGTTTCATCCTGGTTGGCTTGCCCACAAGCAGAAGAAAATCAGTTCAATTAGTTGGGTGGTGACGCGCGGTCAATTATGTGGCATTGTGTGTGAAAAGAAAAGAATTTTATTTCGTGTTTCATCCTGGTTGGCTTGCCCACAAGCAGAAGTAAATCAGTTCAATTAGTTGGGTGGTGACGCGCGGTCAATTATGTGGCATTGTGTGTGAAAAGAACAGAATTTTATTTCGTGTTTCATCCTGGTTGGCTTGCCCACAAGCAGAAGAAAATCAGTTCAATTAGTTGGGTGGTGACGCGCGGTCAATTATGTGGCATTGTGTGTGAAAAGAACAGAATTTTATTTCGTGTTTCATCCTGGTTGGCTTGCCCACAAGCAGAAGTAAATCAGTTCAATTAGTTGGGTGGTGACGCGCGGTCAATTATGTGGCATTGTGTGTGAAAAGAACAGAATTTTATTTCGTGTTTCATCCTGGTTGGCTTGCCCACAAGCAGAAGAAAATCAGTTCAATTAGTTGGGTGGTGACGCGCGGTCAATTATGTGGCATTGTGTGTGAAAAGAAAAGAATTTTATTTCGTGTTTCATCCTGGTTGGCTTGCTCAAGTCCTTCCTACATCATCGTTGATCGGGAGGCACGACGTCGTGTGAATTGTTGCATTAAAATAAGTTTAAGTATTACTGTAAATGACTGTAAAAAAGGCCTTCCTATATCATCAATGTCGTCTGTGTAATCGTGATGAAAAATTACATTTATTCAGTATTTAAATACCTGTGCGCGAGTGTTTTGGTGTGCTAATTAGAAAGACCTTCCCATAGCATCGTTGCTCGGAAGGCTCGCCGACGGGTTTGTTATGAAAGTCCTCCCCATAGCATCGTAGCTCGGGAGGCATCGAAAAGCCAATACCTTATCCTACTAACCCAAAAAAAAAAATCACGTGATGCTTGAAGGAGATGCTGTGGATTCAACGGTCTCAAGCGGTATCAACAAGTATATAGCGAAAAACTATGTGCTTGATGAGTCTGCAACTTCAACTATCGGACTAACATTCCTCCCTTTTGTTGAACTGCAGGCTTCTTGGGAGGGCGCCGGTATTGACTAATAAAGTCGGGGTCTTCAGGGGTTAAACAGTGAACGGATGGTTGGCTCCCACTGATCATTTTTGATTCATTGTTTAACTTCAGCTGATCTGTCAATAACGGAGTAGCAGCTCATTGGCAGTCAACCATGCTCATGCTCATGCTCAATAAACTTTTGAGAACGAACTGTGAAAAAAAAAAATCAGAATTTCTCGTGATTTTTGAAGTCTGAATCATGATTATGCCCTGCAATTTTGCCGAAGCCACCAAATTAATCTGATGTTTTTTTCTTCAAATTGTTCACATGTCCTTTTATGCATGACAAGCCCAAAATAAAAAAAATTAAAAAACGAATTTAAAAATCTTTGAGTCATTTAAAAATATTTTCTACTGAAAATTAAATATTTCTATCATTTTTTTTTATTTTTTTTGTTTAATGTAAAACTTTTAGTAACAATATTCCGTTTCTAGTTCTAAGATGAGACTCGTTTCATCTTTAAAAAAAATTACAGCAGATTTACTTTAAAAAAAAAATAAAAAAGGGGTTGTGCTTCGCCAAAAAATGCAAATTATCAATTATTTCATTTTGTTAAAATTTTCTATAATGTAATTTAGATCTGTGGTCCTAAAACTATAAAATTGTCAAAAAAGCCTTATAGTGTCCTATTTTATAAAAACTGTATTAATACACGTTATACTCTGGTTTTGGACCAGTCATCTGAAAAAATAATCTTTTTGATTTTTAGTGATTTTTTTTTTTTTAAAAGGCGAAAAACCAAAAACGATTGTTGAATTTTGAATTGACCTTTTTTAAAAAAAGATTTAATTTATTTTAATAAAGATTGATTAGTTTTCTGATAGTTTGAAGTTTTCTGTAGGGGATTTTAATTCAACGATTCCATGACCTTTGAATGGATCGTGCTGTTTCAGGTATGTTGATTAACCCTCTACTGCCCAATTTTATTTTTCGATTTTTTTAAAAACGTTGACTTAGTTACAAAAAACAAGTCAAATTTCCACCCTCAAATTTTCAAAAAAAAAAAAAAGAAATAAGAGTTCTTCTTTGCAATGCATTTTGAAGATCAAAAATCGGTTAAAAAATGGATTTCAGGCAATTTTTTAGATCGAAGCCCGTCTAGAGGCGGGGTTGGGTTGTAGAGGGTTTAAAAATGGTATTCAAAAAATTATTCCAGGTCATACAAAACTCCATTATTATTGCTTCAGGATAGAGATAAACTTTATTCGAAGTATCAAGTTAACACCGTTCATATAAAAAAAATCACAAATTCGAAGCTTCTACTGCTAAACCAATTCACAATCGTTCTCATCCAGTCCCAAATCAAAGCCTTATACTCACTAAAACAGACATCTAAATTTGACCGCCACACCGAAATCCTCTCCACCCGCAGACGATGCTACTTTTCCCTCGAAAAGCTCGCCTCTTCCTGAACTTGTTCTTTCCTTCCGTCGAAGACGGCAAATTCCCCGCTCTGTTTTAAGTTAAAACCAAATTATGCGAAATCTCGTTCAACTTAAACACTCCGCCACCCTCCCACCCAGCAAGACGTGAATTCCTTTTCCTGAAATCGACTTTCTGCACCCTCACCCAAAGGAAGCTGCTGAGGCCCTAAGAATTGTCTTAAACGAGGCTAAATTCCAGCTCAACTCAACTTTCCAGGCCAAAATTCCCTCCAAACTTCCCTCCAGTGCTGTGCCACTTTGCCCCCTTGCAGTGTTGCCAAACGTACGGCATTAAGCAGAAGCTGTGTCTATAAAATTATGTCTAATCAAAGTAAGAAATTGCTCTCTTGGCAGCCTGTTTTCGGTGCTGGAACGATCTTCCCTTCAAGAAAACTATACAAGATTCGTGCTCATGTGTTTGTGTCGGTGTGTGTATCGAGCATCGTTTTTGGAAACAATGGAAAATAACTTTCAGTTTAATTTCCTCTCCTAATGAATTATTTCCCACACACTGCTTTCACACACACAAACCGTTTTCGGAAGGACCTGGAGCTGCTCGTTTTCGGTGGTTTTGCTGGGGTCGTGTGCGCACACGGTTAGCAAACTTTGGGCTAAGATTCGTCCACGGCAACACGGACGGCCGTCGTGCGCCGTCCACCGCAACCGTATGTTTGCTGCTCACACTCATGTGAGGTGGGGTGGTTTGAGGTTCGCTTTATTTGTAAAATTATTTGGCACTGAATTCAAAATTTCTCTCTTTTTCTTTTTTTTTATTTCTATTTTTCAAGAACGTTTTTTTAACTCCAAACTATCTTTTGAGAAATATAAAAAAAGAATTATTGTGGAATTAATTGAGAATTAAATATTGGCTCATCATTATATTTGATTACAGCTCACAAATCATAAGCCTGTCAAAGGTATGAGAATTTCCCCAATTTCAAAGATTTTTTATGACTTCAAATTATAATTCGATTTTTGTTGCTAACAAAAAGCAATCGGAAAAAAAGTTTCTTTAAATTTGGAGGAAAGGTTGTTAGGTCATTATTAGGTCATTAGGTCATCAAGAACGTTTCAAATAATTCGTTTAAAGATTATCAATTGTATATTGATTTGTAACCCCGCTTGAATGTTATAAAACATTTTCGAAAAGTGAATGTTACTTTTCGCTAAATTCACCGCAATGAATGTTGAAAGGTACTTCTCAAGTAAAATGACAAGTAGGCCGTTTCGCCATTCGAGAATCGGATTTGCAAGTCAGATTTTGATTAATTGAACATACCTTTGCTCTTTAAATAAATTACATTTTTTATCATTTATTTTTTGAAAATAGTCTGCAACGGAATATTATTATAACTAAGAATTCTTCACTGAAGACACATTCCCATGATTTTTACAGTACAAATCTAGAATTTTTTTAAAGCTCCTATAAGCTATTGTGTTTCATGTGTTTATAGCAGGGCTGTGGAGTTGGGTCATATTTCAAACGACTCCGACTTCGACTCCGGCTTTCAGAATTTAGCCGGCTCCGACTCCGTCTCTGGCTTTCAGCTCAAACCGACTCCAACTCCGACTCCAACTTCGCCCTACCAATTCTAGCCGACTCCGACTCCAGCTTTCAACAAATGGTTGGCTCCGACTCCGACTCCACATATTTTTAAATGTTTCAAAGGGTCCTTCCACAAACCACGTGGACACTTTTTTGGAAATCTCAACCCCCTCCCCGCTCCTCCGTAAACAATTGTCCATGCAAAAAAAAAACTTTTTTATATGGAGCGTGGACAATCGCAGACAATTACAAAAGTTTTTGATGTATAGACATAAGGGGTTTGCTTATAAAAATCACGAGTTATCGCGATTTTACGAAAAAAAGTTTTGAAAAAGTTGGTCGTCGTCGATCATGGCCGTTCATGGTCACCCGCAACAGACATGGACGACGAAACAAAGAGAAACGCAAAAAGTAACTTTTTCAAAACTTTTTTTCGTGAAATCGCGATAACTCGTGATGTTTATAAGCAAACCCCTTATGTCTATACATAAAAATTTTTGTAATTGTCTGCTCTACAACTTTGTAGAACATTGTTACACTCTAAATAATAACCCTGTAATGTTAGAAAAAACACGAAATTTTAAAATGAAAAATTTTGTTCTAAATGAAAAAATGACCCTTCTGGGACAATGTAGATTCGAAAAGTACATTAAATTTCCCATAAAATGACATGTTCCAAAATTTTTAACAGTCGAGTAACGGAAAATGGGAGAATTTTTAAAACTTTTTTAGTGTTTTTTTCGATGAAAAATACGTTTTTTCAGAATTCTGAGTACGCCATCAAATCGGGCGTCTAATTTTACATAAAAGTCCCTTTGACACCAAATTTCTATCTCATCACCGTTTCAGGCTGCAAATTGTTGAAAAACACCTCTTTTTTCGCATGTTCAAAAATGGAAGGGGTCGTACCGCCCCTCCGTCACGAGATATCAAAAAACGGACCTCGGTTTCGTGATCAGGGACAAAAGTTACCCTTTAGGACAAAGTTTCACGCAAATCGAAGAGGGGTCGGAGCAACTTTTCCCGATTTCGTGTGAGTTGGAAGAGAATTACCCAAATAGGATTATTTAAATACTCTTTTAGTGTCATGTTTTTCTCAAGGATAAAGTTTGAATCACAAAACGGAAAAAAGTTTCCAGGTTACAAGTAGGATTATTTAATATTGAAACAGAAATAAAAAAATATCTCCAGTTTTAAAGGCATTTTCAGGAGAATAGTTGTGTAAATAAATTTGGATTTATTTCCTTAACCTCAAATTTACATATAATTTATTAAATGCTTATAAATTTAAACATTAAATAGATATTTTTTGAATGAATCATTAAAAGAAACCACAGCGCAATGACTCTGAAAGTGACCTTGTTTTTTCTAATATTTTTAGTCAGCTTCAATTATTTGAAATGCAACACGTTGTGTTAGTGTGTACTTAATTATAAGCAAAAAGCGCATGTTGAGTTCATAGTTAAAAATTGTTCACTTTTTCCAAAAACAGTGAATAATGTTTAAAATCTTTTTATGCGCCTCGTAACTTTTTTCCTGAAAAAAATATTTACTTAAAACCTCCAAGACATTCGCTATTGGGGTAAAACATTACTGTGAAAGAACTGGATAAAATTCGGTCAAATTTGAATTGAATGGGTACATAAATAAAGGCTAAAGGAAGCAGTCAAGAATCAATTGAAGATTTCTGACCACAAAACCAATTTTGTTTATTATTTTTTGAGTCATGATACTACATACTTGGGTAAGAGGGGTTATCATTTAGTGATCATAGTGAAATAACACAATTTGAGTTTTTTTTTGAAAAGGTCAATAAATCAAATTTCCAGTTTTTGCTTTTGGGTGTTTTTGAAACCACCTTAAGTCAGGGGTATTAAAAACACCCAAAAAACAGAAAATAAAAATTTGGTTTATTGGACCTTTCAAAAAAAAAAAAAAAAACTCCAGAATTAGAGCTTTCCAATCACCATAAAAGGTTTCAAAAACATAAAGGCATCTGATAAATCTCTTAAAAATTAAAAAATATGCAGTGCTTGCGACTAGAAAAAGCACATGAAAATATAAGAAGTTTTGTAAATTAGGCTGTTTTAGCTCCGACTCCGACTCCAGTTGTACGAGTTTTGACGACTCGAACTCCGTCTTTGACTCCAAAGCCCTGGTTTATAGGACCTATCAAAGAAAACTCTAGATATGAACTTGTTTAGTATTATCCCATAATAACAAAATATTTTGTTTTGCTGGACTCGTTCTTAGTGAGCTACACTTTTTTTTATTTAAACTTGCAAAGGAACACGCGAAAAAAGGATAATTTATTAGTTTCACTGAAAATGTCCTATTAACATTAAAAAATCCATAGCCTTTATACTTTTTTCAAACAATCATAATTATTATTAAAAATAACAAGAAATGCTGTTTTTATAAAAATATTTCATCATTATTATTTTAAAAATAGTAGCCTATCGTAATCCTTCTTTGAATTAACGTTCTAAGGCGTTATCATTCTTAAATAATAAGATATATTTTTCAATTTAAACACACTGCAAATTTTTCGATATTGTAGAACAAAATGGCTCCTTTTAAACAAAAATTGTGAATTCAAATGCATTATTAAAAAAAAGACATTTTTTTCAATTTCATGACAGTATAAGTTATGATAACAATTTATGAATTTTCATATCAAAATATCATTTATTTATTAATGAAGAAAAACATTCCATTTTGGTTAAAAGATACAATTATGAATTTCTGAAACTTTATGTTGCTGCAAGTGTTAGAAAAGTTGAATATTCTTTTATGAAGTGTTAAAAGAGTGAAAATTTAAAAATTCTGAAAGATGAAGAGGAGGGAGAAAATGGAATAATTGAAAAGTTTGTATAATCGAAATATTTAAACTGATTTTTGGTCTCAATAATGTTTAATTTAAATTTTCCTTAGATTTGGCTAGAAAAGGATAAATTTTTATTCTGGCTGATTAATGAAAAAACCTGGCATTTCCTAATTTATCTGGCAACCTGGCGACTTCGAGTGTAACTCAAGCCTCAACAGCAATGAAACGATGGCAATAATAGAAAGGTTATTAAAATAGGCAATACAAAAATGCCTTTTTAGTCACATCCACCCTAAGGCACCACCTTACTCGCTCAGACCACCACCGTCTGATTCAGTCTGAAGTAGCCAGTAGTAGAGCAGCAGGCAGACCTCACCCGAGATGGAATCTCCTTCGGGGAGGCTGGGAATGCCCACGGAGCTTTTTCCGAATTCATAATTCCCACAACGGGTGAGCCAGACGCTTCTCCATCGTTCCAACAACAGCTAGCCCAAAAGTCCTCAACTGCAGCAAGAGTCGTGGTAGTTAGCTGCCACCGTAATGACGAGTCTCTGATTCTATACCACTCTGTTGTGCATTGTGTGAAATGGGACGAGAAACGAACTATTTTCCAACAAACATTGCATGAAATATTTAAACTTGTGAGTATGACTTTGCAGTTGTGGAGTTGAAGGTTCGTTGAAGTTTTTGAAGTAATTTTGGGGAAATTCTTTCAAATTTTGGAAAAAGCAATCAAGTTGCTCGATGCAGTTATTAGCATATAAATTAAGTAGGAAACAAGATCGCTTCATCCCAACAAGTGCACCACTTCAAACACATAAAACTGCTTTACCCTCCCGTAGTAATAACGTCAGTAAAATCACGTCGCAATTCAAGCCCGGTTGCGCGATATGGAGGAATTCCAACCCCTTTTCCAAAACCAGATTTCAGAAGGGGCAAACTACGCGTCGTCTCGCCGTACATTGTTCACCAACAACAAGTCGTACCGTCGATCTACCTGATTAATTCACGTCGCACCGTACAAACCCACGTCCCGAAAGGACATCGAACTTTGAATCTGAAATCAGTTCTAGTTTAACCCTCACGACGCGTCATGTTTTGTGTTGTGAAGAAATGCGACGTACCGAGAGACCGTGCCGATGAAATTTCATGAACGATAATTATGGTTTTATTCTTCATTCACAGGAACTCGTTCGCTTGCGATGGGATTCTAATGCACTGGATTGCTTCTGGTTGGTGAACCCTGGTGAGTATAATTGCCGTTTCAAGATTATCCTCTCACAGCAGGGATCCCGCTTTTTCATGTGGACGGGAGCAGTGTTGCCAACTTCGGGAGATTGTCGCTTGTTGAAAGCATTCAAAATCGAATAGGACGAAAAAAGGTACACTATAGGTCGAAAATTGGTACACCATAGGTCGAAAATAGGCACAAAACCTGTAAAAACGGCAGGGAACAACCCGTTTCAAACAGTGTTCAATGTGCGCGACATCACTCGGCACACAGCACCGCATCAGAACCCACTGGGGAAGGGAGAGATTTAAATTAATGGAAACAATTCATAATTGAGAAGAATTTCCATTCATTCAGCTCGTCGTTGTTTATTCAATTCTCGTTCGAACAAGAGCATGCATATATACAGACTGTTCAGAGATGTCCCGCAGCATCCACATTGTATAGTCTCGCACACCAACGCCGCACAACTACAACCGTGATGCGTGCTCTGTTTCAATAGAGCTATCTAAGCCCGATCTCACACACACTAGCACACCATTTGTTTTGCTGGCTGGTACAAAATTTAACCTCACTTTTTTTCGTGTACGTACACGCAATACATGCGCACGTAGATAACTCTATTCAGCGCCGATTGAACGTGGCCTTTCTTAGTGCCAGTCAGCCTTAACTGTGGCATGATTCACGAAGAAAAAAGTACGACTTTTTTATGATTTCCAAAAATTCCAAACAACCATCTGTTACTCTCGACGCGATGATGTTTGTTTTTGAGTGTGTGCGTTGATTTTCCACGGTCAAAAAGTCGGCCTTTTCAAGTGGTTGTTTGAGATTACGCAGAGATCCGACGAGCACTTATTAGGCACTAGTTATAGCATTTTTCGCAACGCAAGACGCATGGTGGTTTCTGTTTGCTCTTTCTCTCGCTCTCACTTGGGAGAGCAAATGTTTTCTCAAGGCGCGCGCGAGCAAAATGAGAAAGGGTGAGCATTGCATAAACAAACGGAAAACTGTAAAGTCTTCTCCAGATGGTTGAGGGGGTTCGTGTGTGTGTTTTCCTTACGGATTTCTGTTGGCGTCGTATGGAAGAATGTTTGACTGATGGAATATGAATGTGTGTGAGTGTGGAAGGGGTGGGTGAATGCTACTGAAGAGGAGGAGCAGGAGGTCCAATGAAAAGTGAATTGAAAGTTTTGGGTTTATTTGCAATTTTCAAACTATTTTTTTTCTGTAAATTTTTATCTGATCTTGTTAAAATGATTGTGGAACAAACTAAAATTCTTTATAAACAAAACATTTCAACTAGCAATGCAAGATATATGCATCGTATAGTTCTAATTTTATTAATTAGACTCATTTGTCATTCATGTTTTCAGTTTCAGTTATAGTTGAAAACTTTTAAGCTACTTTAAGAACTATGCTGGATAAAAAAATCTTCACTTGATTTATTTGAAAGCATGAAAATACTCACAATTACTTTGATAACAAAAAGGGTCTTTTGAATAAAATATTAATTTAGTAAGACTATTATTCTACAAACTTTTAAATTGACAGCTATTGTGTGATAGAAAAGAAAACTCACATGGATATTTTCTAAACCGGAATTCATTGAAATCATTGAAAAGAAAATAACACAAATTCAAAAATAAAAAATAAAAATAAAAACGAAACTATTGGCACTACGCCCCCCGGGGCATGGCCTTCCTCTAACGTGGGATTTCTGCTCCAGCGCCTCTGACGAGACAGGAGAAACCGGGACCGACGTTTTACTTCACCATCCGATAGAAGCTCAGTGGATAAGGCGGGAATCGAACCCGCGTCTCATAGCAAAAATAATATATAATATAATCACAATTTCTCTTGACCCACTCTAGAAAATTTCAAGTTTGAACGAATAAAGAGAACTCACATGAAAAAGATAGATCAAAAAATAAAATTAGACTGATAATGGTTGGAAAGCTAACAAAAAAAAATCAATAGCAAATTTGTTGAATGGAAAAACCTAAGCTGTGAGTTAAGTCGCATATTTTTTTGGAAAATCATGACAAGCAAGGATTCAGAATGAAATTGCAAGACTGACATTTATCAGTATTGCTGTCAGGTTCTTGTTGAAGGATAATTAAAAATTATTTCCAAATGAACTTCAGAATCAATGTATGGACAAATGCATGCGTATTTTTAAGCATTGTTTTTTTTTTATATTTGGTTTGTAAATTTAAAATAAATTACATAAAAATGAGCCTTATTAAAGACTATTTTAAATTTTAAAGTTTATTAAATTCAAAATCAAAATCAAACCTCGAATTAACGTTTTTGTCAAGTCTACGTTAGGCAACATTTAAATAACTTCGAGATCTTAAGCTATAATTCTTCTTTAAAAAATCATTAAAAGGAGCGAGGAACTGAAATAAACCAGTCTCAAAATCGTCAAACTTTAATTGATAATTTTAAACGATCAGTTATGGATTTCGCTAGGTTTTTTACCACCCTTTTCCTAGATTTGAAGATTTTAAGCAAACAATTTCTATGCTACCAAGTCAGTATCTGAAACATTCATAGTTGTAAGGAAAATCCAAATCTCTATACAAGCACAAAAGAAACAAAATTGTAACATGCTATCTCGAAAAATCAAAATTGAATTGAATTTTAAACGATCCCTGCGAAAGTGATTTAAATATGTTTTGTAATGCTTTTTTAGAGTCAATTTGCAACAGTTTTTTTAAATCCAGAAAAAAATCTAGCGCAAACCTGAGTATAATATATTTGATGAAATATATTTAAAAAATAATCAATATTGATTACCAAAAAAACAAATTTGTATTTATATGACTAGGATCTTTTGAAAATCCTTTCACCAAAAGTTTGCAAATCATTCTTACAATTTGATTTTTTTCTGTAAAATCAATTTATATCTGAACTCAACGAATCAAATATTTGAAAAAATATGTCAAAGCAAAATGGAAAATTTTACGGGTTTTCACGGACAGCACTAAATCTAACGGATTTCACTAGTTCCGCGAAATCATGAAAATTTACCAACTCGAATCATTACTTTGCAAATTGGACTTTTATTTAAAAGTTGAAATTTTAAAATTATTTATTTTAGAATAATATAAAATATTATAAATAAAAAAAAGACCTTAAAAGAAAATACTTTTTTCCACTTCGACCATGCCCTTTATTTTTTTTTTCTCTGCAATTTTTTTTTCCACTTATTTTAGATGATATTTTTCAGACGTATTTTTAAATTTAAAAATTGTCTACATTTTAATTTTAAACAATTTAATGACAACCTCAGCACAGCGAAAGCTACCGTGTTTACCACAAACCAGTTTTAACCAAAAATATAGATTTCACATAGAAAAATAAGAGAAACAATCGTCTCTCCTATGGTGTTAAGAGACTTGCTGATTGATTTATTGTACGGATAGCTTGGCGGATCCATTATGGATCCTGAAACCCTGAAAATGTTTTTTATTTATTGATTGAATTTCATTGAATTTTCACAAAAAAATGCTGATAAGACTCCTGTGGCTTTTTCAGGAATAAAAATATAAATGCTTGGAATAATTTAAATAAAATCTTGGCAAAATTATATTATTTGAAATCTAACCGGAAAACACAATTGGATTGTTATGAGATCTGTGGCGTCCAATGTTCCCGGGTTTTGTTTTTCCAGGGAAACGGAAAAATATTTTTGAAATCCTGGGAAATTTTTGAAACAGTCATAAAATATATGTTTATATTATATTTGATATGTTTTCAAGCCTTACATCATAGAATTGGCCCAATAACAATAATTTCTGATAATCTACACATCAATCTTAACAAGAATGAGAGTTTTTTAATACCATCAACTGGGCGAATTGGGACCCATGGGGCGAATGTGGCCAGCAGTTTTAACCATGTTAGAGCGCAATATTTTGATTTTTCTGGTTGGTTCCGGATAGACCAGACTCAGACCAACAAAATGTGTACATCCATTTCCAAATTTTAAACCTTTAAGTGCTCTAAACACTGCTGTTCCTATCAGACTGTAGCCCCGATTCACCGCAGATGACGGTAGCTTAAAAGAAATTAAGCACGGATTTCTTTTTGTTCTTTGTTGTGCATTGGATTTTAAATGAACTAAAATATCTAATTCCAAGGTGATTGAAATGAAATAAATCTTTTTTAATTATATTTCTTGTTTGTTTAATGGCATGACTGGAAAACCTTGATTTTTTTTAAATGTCTGAAATAGTTATTTTCGTAAGCTTTTTTTGTTTTTTTGAAGAAACTATTCAAACAATCAGATCAGATTAGGTCTAGTGAACTTTTCATAACATTTCTACAGGACCTTATACAAAAAGTGGGACTCTAACTGTTTTCTATTATGACAATTTCCGTACAAAAGTCGAAGCAAAAAATGTTCGCGTGTAGTGTGTGTGTGTGTGGTCCAATCCAATACCCGCTAACCGGTAGCGAAATTATGGGAAAGTATAGTTTGTATCAGACTTTGTATATGCCGAATGCTGATACAGCTTATCTCAGTCCCGGGTATTAGGTGGTGATAGCCCTCGCGCTGCTTGCAACGACCCGTTTCAGAATGACAGAGCTCCTTGCGGTCCAATTCCGAGGTCGCTGGGCATTGTTCGGCCCGCCTAAACATAGAAGCAAGCATCTGAAGGAAACTCGATCTATATTTAGACTTCCAATCCCCTCAGGCAAATCAGAGATCAGCGCGTATTTAATATGAAAAGATAACATGTTTCAACACTACGGATCAATTCACTGCTACAGTGTAAACCTGCTGATGGCTGACTGCTTAGCGTCCCAGACCACCAATCCAAAGGTGTGAGTTCGAATCCCACCTGATTCATTTTCGTTTTTGTTCATATTCAAAGTTCAGATTCCTGATTCCAAATTTCAAAGGTACCGACCGGGATTTGATCCCTGAACCATCTGCTTGTGAGGCAGAAGCCGTAACCATTAAGCCACGGAGCCAAAAAATGTTCGCGTGTAGTGGATCATTAAAATCATAAATATACGTAAATGTAATATCCAGTCTTAAAAATATATATAAAATGAAATTGAAAATATTTGAAGCGCTAGGCATTTTGCGCATCTTTAAACTGAAATTTTAACAATTTTCCCTAATATGCTTAATTAATGCCAAATGTGCCGAATACAAATTTCAATTCTTTAAAATTCATATTGATTACTGAGTACTCAACCGTTTTATTTATTTCCACAACCAAATCTCAATTTTCAAACCTGAATTTGATTTTTTTTATTTTCAATTTCGGGAATTCCCGGGAAAAATAAAAAAAAAGCGCGAGATTCGGGAATTCCTGGTTTTGGAAAAATCCTGGGAATTAACGCACTATTGAGATCTAAAGCAACCCAAATTTACAAATCAGTGCATTTCCTTTCTCATCCCTTGATAAAAACAGCAAAATCATAAACCATACTGCATGTTTCGGCCCGCGTCCAGCGCGAGTTTGGAGTAAACCCGATCTTTGTTTCGACGCTTCCTGCTTAGCGAGCTTCCAATAATACACACAAACAAACACTCCCACAGGAGAGGGCGCGCGAGAGTGAGTCTGTTTATCGCACACCACCACCATCGACCACCGATTTGGCTGTTTGCAAGTTAGTGGTGAGAGTCTCCATCCGGTTTTTTGGAGCGAAACGCAGGGAAGTATGCACCACACACAAGCGACGCTGCTCGGCATGGTAGTGATGTTGGTGACCGGAAATTAGGTTAAATTCAATTGACTGACTGGCTTGGTTTTGCTGGGCTTGGACATGGACAGTGGCAGCAGTGTGCTGTCGCGCGCGCTCTGCGTCAATCGATTCTAATCGTGGCCCACGATGCGATGGGGGGTTCGTCGAATTTGGGGAAAAAAGGGTTTCCAGTTTCACACGGGGAATAAATTGAATAGATTTAGCCGATTATTGAAGGGTTTCGCCTGGAAGTGGCCTTTTGTTTGGCGCGAGGTGTTCAACGGGAAACAAGTATGGAGCAGATTAGCTGATAATGCTTTTGGAATTGATTTATCAATGCGGGCAATTGAATGAATGATTAATGTAACAGAATATTCAGGAATCTAGCTGTTGTTTTGTGACCTTTTAATTGATTTATATTTGAATTATTTTATGAGAATTCTGGAGTTTTTTTTTTTAAAAGGACCAATAAACCAAATTTTCAGTTTTTGCTTTTTGGGTGTTTTTCAATACCCCTGACTCAAGGCGGTTCTAAAAACACCCAAAAAGCAAAAACTGGAAATTTGGTTTATTGGACCTTTTCAAAAAAAAACTCCAGAATTGTTTTTTTGATATTTCTATTCAAATTTCCTTAAAAGTAAAAAAAAACACATATTCATAACTCCATCCCATTGGCTGATTTTTACTTTCAAACAACTTATTATGTAAAACTTTTCATAGAAACCTATTTGCTCACTTCCAATTTAGCTTTTGATCGTTCGATATAGGTTAAAAATACCAACGTTAGAAGCACGATGCAATTAGATGGTGTTTTGGAACCAGATGATTGTATTACAAGAAACGAACCAAATGGCATGGAAAGCAGATTTTTTTTTTAAATGTAATAAACTGAAACTTTTTAAATAGCAAACTAAACAATTTGCGAAATTCCAGTTCCAGAAGATTCGTTGTAGCATCCTCTACCACTTGGTGCTAATATATCGATTTCCCCAAATGCGGATATTGGGCGTCTTTTCATTGATGGGTAGGGTATTTGTTAGTGATTTTACAATATTTATATTTTGTTAAACTTTTGAGGAATCTTTCAAAATTTCAACCATAGAGCCTGTAAAGCCATCATTCGGCCCGCGATGACTTCTGAAAACGGTTCATTAACTGGCCCTTGAAAGCCTTGATGAACATTATTACAATGTTATTGATTTTAATTAAAATAAAACTTTTTTTTTATAACTGTCTTTATTTATTTAGGCTCATCTACCAAAGTTTTACGGAGCCGGATATCATTTTTACATAATTACTTAAAGCTAGGGTTAGTAAAAGGGGAAAGCCGAATACTCGCGGCTGTTTCGAGGTTAATAATACATTATGTTTAAGGACGGACTTTTGCTTCTGTGCGGGCTAAGGTTCTAGTTTTTATCAGATGTTACTATTGCTAGGTTGCAGGGTGGCGATGCTGGCGAGATTGATGCTGTTACAGGTGCACTTTAATTGACTTTAGAAAGCGGTACAAGCAGAGAAGATATGGCACATCTTGACTTGCCAAAATGTCACGAACAGGGAAGTCTGATTGTCTTTCTTGGGCCCTAAGGGAGTCTAAGAGTTGAGATCTAGCGTGAAGGTTCTCTGGACAGTTCCAAACAATATGTTCGATATCGTGATAACCCTCTCCACAACCGCAGAGATTGTCATCTTTTAAGTTAATCCGATATAAGTGAGCGTTGAGTAGGTAGTGGTTTGACATTAATCTTGATATTACGCGTATGAAATCCCTTTCAACATTCATGTGTTTGAACCACGAAGTTGTAGAAACTTTTGGCCTGATAGAGTAAAGCCATCGACCCATTTCGCTTTTGTCCCATTTGGTTTGCCAGCTTACAAGAGATTCTTGACGAGGGATTGTAAAATATTCGTCATAAGTGATAATACGATCGTAAGTGGATCCTTCCAAGGCACCTTGCTTTGCCAACGAGTCCGCTTTCTCATTTCCTAATACAGAACAATGAGAAGGGATCCAAACAAGAGTAATTTTGTATTTTTTCTCTACCAGTAAACTCATGATTTCTTTAATTTTATGAAAAAAGAACGACGAGGAATTGGGTGATTTCAACGACCGGAGAGCCTCAATTGTACTAAGGCTGTCAGAAAATATGTAGTAGTGATCTTGTGGCTGCAGGTTAATGATCCCTAGTGCATAATGAATTGCAGCTTGTTCTGCTACGTATACTGTAGCAGGATTTTGAAGTTTGTGGAAGGCACTTACTTTCGTATTAAATACCCCGAAGCCTGTGGACCCTTCGATTAGCGATCCGTCTGTGTAGAACATGTTTTCCGCCTTAATATGGTTATATTTAGACAAAAAATATGCGGTACTAATTGCGAAAGTTGACTTGCTGGTATCATCTTGATTTCTTGTTGCATAGATAAATCAAATAAAACTGATGGGTTATGCGTGCTGCTTATTGTGCTGCGGTTGGGAGTAAAGTTTGAAGGTGAGATTTCCTTGGTTATGTGGTTGTGATAGATAGTCATAAACCTAGTCTGAGGATTTTTGTCGAGAAGAAGATCGAAGTTCTGGATCACTAATGGATTCCTAATCTCACAACGAATCAACGTTCTGTGAGCGAGCTGATACAATCTGGTTTTCAGCGGAAGAACGCCTGCAAGTACCTCTAGGCTCAGCGTATGAGTTGAGTGCATGCATCCTAAGGCAATGCGCAGACAACGATACTGTATTCTTTCAAGTTTGATCATGTGGATTTTCGCGGCGGATTGAAAGCAAAAACATCCATATTCCAATACTGAACGTATCGTTGTTTGGTATAGCCTAATGAGGTCCGTGGGATGTGCGCCCCACCACGTACCCGTGATTGTTCGGAGGAAGTTTATTCTCTGTTGGCATTTCTGTTTCAGGTATCTTATTTGACAAGCCCAAGTACCTTTCGAGTCAAACCAAATACCGAGATATTTGAAAACCAGGGACTGTATTATAAGTTTTCCCAGTAGGTACAGCTTCAGTGAGGGGGGGTTGTGCTTTCTGGAGAAGACGACCATTTCCGTTTTCTCAGTTGAGAACTCGATTCCTAATTCCATAGCCCAGCTAGATAAATTGTTTAAAGTGTTCTGCAGAGGTTCAGAAAGATGGTTGGCCGACTGACCAGTAACTGATACAACGCAATCATCTGCCAATTGTCTTATTGTGCACCCGTTATCGAGGCAAGAGTCAATTGCATTTACATAGAAATTGTACAAGAGAGGGCTTAAAAATGATCCTTGAGGAAGGCCCATAAAGCTAGATCTTGTGATTGTCACGTTACCATGAATGAAATTCATGTGTTTTTCCGAGAGTAAGTTATACAAAAAATTGTTCAATAAAGGTGGGAGTCCACTTTTGTGGAGTTTATCTGCTAGCACCTCGATGCACACTGAATCAAATGCTCCCTTTACATCTAAGAAAATTGAAGCCATTTGTTCTTTTTTAGCGAAAGCTAGTTGAATTTCGGTTGAAAGCAGCGCTAAACAATCCTGCGTTCCCTTGCCCCTACGAAATCCAAACTGAGTACCTGATAATAATCCGTTTGATTCCATCCATTTATCCAATCTGAAAAGTATCATTTTTTCCAATAACTTTCGCACGCACGATAGCATACAAATGGGCCTATATGAATGGTGATCGGTGGCCGGCTTACCCGGTTTTTGAATAGCTATTATAATAAAATAAAACTTTGATAATTTCAAAACATTTTCAAAGTATCTTTTATTTTTTTCCAATAATTGCCATCAAGAACCCAATAAATTGCAAATTAAAAGCTATCATATATTTTTTTATGTTTTTTATTTAATTTTATTTTTTTTTTAATGTTCAAGAATTCATGCACATTTGTTTCTGTCAAGTTTAAAGTCTGTTCATTATTATTTCAAAACATCTATAATTTCTTTTTAAATCAAAATGAAAAAAATTAACTTCTTATAGGCTATGAATAATCTATCTATTGAAGTAGATTATTGTAATGAAAATGTCAGAAAAACGTACTTTTCTAATTTTCCCTTATTTATTGGATAAATTAATTTCAAATTGTATTAGTATTCAGTGTAACGTAAACATTAATTTAAGAAATATTTTATTATCATGAATACAAATTTTTACATTTAAGTGACATTTTTTTAAGATTTTGGGTATCGATCTTTAAAAAAATAATTCAAGATAGATAATATTGTTTTAAATGACTTAAAACATGTTTGTTGAGTCAAAAGTATTTTTTAATATCAATGTTTTGATTTGTGGAATTGATATTTTCATGGACAAATGTATGAAAGTTGAAAATAAAACAATAACTATACTTTTATATTATTTCAAAATATTTAAGAATAGTTTACGAATGGTAAAAAAAAAAGATTTTTTTTTAATTTGGGAATCCTCTTTCAGTGTATTTGCCACCTATTTTTATAACACTTATAAAAACGGTCAAAAAAAAACAAATAATTTTAAGATGCAAAACCGGATTAAAAAAAGTCTTTTACTGAAATTATTTTCAAACGCACCGTTTTCTAGATGAATTCACCTAAAGTTTGATTTTTTCGAAAATATTTCAATGTTTTTTTCTTTTCAATTCTGTCTATGATCTGTTTTCAAAAGTTTAGAAAATGTCCTGTATTTTTTTTGTAAATTATTTTGATAATTAAACACTTTTAGCACAAATGGGGTCAAAACTTACACGAAGCACCTAGGGGGTAGGGATGCCAAAAATCACCTTCCCGAGCAGACGGAAATAACTTGGGAATAACATTTTTTGATATTTAAAATACTAGGCCAATAACATTTTATGTTATTTATAACAAGATTTGTTATTCGTCGTTATGATTTTTTTGTTATTGGATTGTTATTGTAATAACAGACTAATAACATTTTAAGTTATTCTTCGAACAAATCTTTGTTATTATTTTTTGTTATTTTAACAACTTATCCGATCATCCCAATAACATTTGGCGGTATTCTTCCATAACAAAAAATGTTATTCCAAAGTTGTTTTGGCTTTCAACGAACATCAGACCAATAACAAATTTTGTTATGATAACATAAATTGTTATTTAACCCTTATGCAAAAATGGATTCTTCAAGATGATTCCATAATACTTTCTGTTATTTTAACAGTATGTGTTATATGTTACCGTCTGATCGAGTCCAAAAAGGCATTTCCAATGGTTCAAAGAGGAGAGGAATATGCATCTCCGACTTTTTTACCCCGTTGGGGCTACAAGTGTTAACTCTAGTTATCTCCAATAAGCACGTTATTTTCAAACGATGATTTCATACTAGAAATTAAATCACAACAATGAAGCAGACGTGAGTTTTCTGATCTTTCTCTTAAAACAATAAAAGGAATTTTAAATTAGAGACTTTTTCTCGACGAGGGCTAAGAATGTAAAATTTGGCCCATTTTAAATGTTTGTCCTAAGTTTAAAATTTGTCTGTCAAATTTGTTTAGAAAGAGAAATTCACTATTGAAAATCGAGTGGTTTCAATCATTGGAAATTCTGAAATCATATCTGAAGTTTTCAATGTCTCATTGTTACCAATTAAATACAAAATGTACTTCCACTTGGAAAAAACGAATATATATATCCGAGGGCCTCGGACAAATTTCACTTCGGATAATTGAATCACCATAAAATATTTTTTTTCGCTGTCTTATTTTATATTATTGAGCTAAGAATTTTCAAATCTTAGATGACAGCCAAAATGGTGGTGATAAATTATTGAAAAAATAAAACTGCATTTTTTAATTAAAAATGCGATCGACTGTTCAAATTTCACTAACCTGCACGGAGAATAAAGAGTTCCCAAAAACGTGAACAAGCGTTCATGAAAAAGGGAACCACGAACAAAGTGTTCAAATGCCATGGTACGTTTTTCAAAATCGAACCATGGGATTTGAACACTTTGTTCATGGTTCCCATTTTCATGAACGCTTGTTCACGATTTTGGGAACTCTTTTTTCTCCGTGTGGGGTTGCAGAACTCGAATTTGAGGAATCAGAATATTTTTTGAAACCTTTTTTATTTTTGTTGGTTTTAATAATTAATAGTTTATTATACAGTGGAATCGAAAAAATCGATAAATATGATTATCAATAGTTGATCATAACAGAACAAAATCCTTTAAATACTTGTTTAGCTGAATAACAAAAATAATGTTACTGGACGGCAAAAAACCCTGATTTTTTCAAGAATTCCCGTTGAAATCTTATTTCTAGATAAAATTTTCAAAAGGTCCTATTTGCATAGGAAACTCATGACGGGTAGGTTGTTTTGAAAATTTAATCTAGATTTAAGATGGTCTCAAACAACCTACTGAGTGAATCAATCCGCCACATTTTTCCCTCCTGGAAACATTCCGCAGGGGATGCTGTGCGTGTGCAATTTCCTCTTCCCCTCACACATGATGATATTCTCGCTCTTCTTCCATCCCTCTCTCCTCACCAACTCTCTCTCTCTCGCATTCACAGCATCGCAGCTTTTCCACTCATCATCTGATTTCGGCGGAAAACTCACTTCGTTTCACGAGCACGAACTGCTCGCCATCCCGCTCGCACTCACGCAATCGAAGGAGGCGCACGGCACATTTCTCTCCCGGTTTGGAAATTCTCTCGAAGAGAGAGCGCCGTCCGACGACGACCGGGCGAGGACTCGTGCGACGCTGGCGATCCGATTCGACCATCAGTTCACTTCCGTCAGTCGTCCGCAGCGTACCGTTTCTTTTCTTTCGGCTTAGTAGGCCTTGTCACGAGGAGGACACTCTCCAGAGGAGGGAAGAAGTAAACGAAGAAGTTAGGGAGTGTAGCGTAGAAGGGGTTGGACACGTCGGTCGTGCCGAGCATAGAACATTATGTTCAGAAGAAGAAGAAGAAGAAGTTTGTGCAGATTGACGTTTCGAGTGTCCTGTTGCGCCTTGTCGGTCGACGTCGCGCGTTCGTCGAGTTTGGCGAAATTCAAGTGTGTCCTCGTGTTTGTGTGTGTGTACATTTTTAATGGTGTGATTTATGCTCGTACGTGTTGGTGATGTTATCTCTCTGTGTGTGTGGTGGTGGTGGTGACTCTCGAAATGTGTGCACGACTTTTGGCACGTCAGTATCGGCGTGTATTGTGTCTGCGCTGGATTCTCTACCATACGGTTTCCATCTCGTCGTCGTCGGTGCAATATGGACAAAAATCGACGTTCCACGTTTTGTCGTTGAGAGGCGGAAGGAGGCGAACAAATACAGAAAAAGGACGAGAGAAGTACCCACAAGCATTTGGAAATAGATTCACGGCAGGCTGGTTCAGAAATTTGATTTGAAAAATTTAGTTTGATGCGTGAAAAACTTAACACTAGTGAAATTTTTGTCAAGTTAAATGCAACACCAGAAATCAGGAAACTTAACAGAACAACATTGCCGAAGACTCCAAATCGATACGATTGTACCCAGCAAGGTAGCAACTGAACAAATGATCTTTTCAAAACTGGCTAGTAAAGCTTGCGTCAATTTAAAGATCACGGTTTTGCTTCGGCTAATTCAATAATGTTACCAAAATCGGGGTTAAACTTGGTTTGGCCACTATGAAATGACTCTGGAATACCTGGAATTCCATACTGATACTCAAATGTCAGGCGAACCTGGTGTGGCCGTTTTGGCAAGACCCTAGAATATCCGGAATCCGGTTCCGGTGGACCATTTTTACAATACTAGCAGGTTTGGCTTGCGGCATGTCAAAAAACATGGTTTTGCATCGATGGATTCCATGAAGCTACTCAAATGACGGGTAGACCTTGTGGAGTCATTTTGGCATCAGGACTTCGTGCTCTTCCGACTTCATCTCTCCAAAAGCAGACTACAGAGAATTCTTCTATTTTGGAGAGAAATTCCAATCCAAAGGTTTTCTCTCTAGAAGTCTTTAGCTTCAAGTAACCATTTGTGATACGTACGTCAAATCAACTTGAAGTATTCCACAAAGTTGCCTCAAAATGTTCTGAACCAGTCTACCTTCAAACACACAGCCTCACACATTACACGAAATTTGCGAACCGAGCGCGAACAACTATAACAACATGCCCATGATTTTTTTTTTTCTGTTGATTCCTCAAAAATGAAAGAGAGAGAGGGTTAAGGGGAAACACACAGAGCAAGCCCGAAATAAAAAAGGATCAAACTCATAAAATTCATATGGAAACGATTTCGTGAGTGTTTTATGCTGATGCTGATGAGGATGATTTTGTTGCGCGCGGGATTTTTATTTCTTTTTTTTTTTTGCGATCTCGTGGAGCGGGGGTTCAAGTCCCGCAGGGAGAGGTGTGGAGATAGAGGTGGAATCCTTTTTTTTTCAAACCACAAAAAAGCGAACCCTACAAAGCGGCGGTGTTTGGTTAGGTTTTTCAAGATCGTCATTATGATGTTTGACGAGGACGACGACGACCACGAGATATTGTGTGTGCAGTGAGCGGCTAGAAATTCAGCTCACTTTTTTTTGTTGGTGGTGGTTGCAACCCCCGACAGGACACACAATAAAAGGGAAAAGATGCCGTCACATTCAGCGGAGGTCTCTGAACGAATCCATATGCAAACGGCGGCCAGGCTGTGCTGGTTTGGTTGGAATTGTGCGAAAGGAAGCAGCTGCTAGGGCTAGCGCAACGCAGCGGTTCATGAAAAAGGACGTGGCAGAAAAGGACGAAAATGCAAAAAAAGGATCTGTGAGTGCTCTACAGCACTTTTGGTCTGGTGGTGCACAGACAAGCGGTTGCGTTTGCGACGATGCTGTCAAATGCAAATGGGAGAAAAAAAGTGTGCTTGAATTGGAGTCGTCCTAGGTTGTCCTATTAAAAACTTCCTTGTAGAGTGGGAACGATGATTGAAGCTAAGCTGGTGATGGCGAAATGTGGAATTTCACTTAATTGAATAACATTTCCCAAGTGGGAGAGCAGAAAGTGGATTTGAAAGAGTCTAATTTGCATTGTTGGAATTCGAGCGAGAAGAAGGAAAGCATTTCTCGCTCGCGAATGAGGGAGAGAACTTGTAGTACTTTTCTCTTCTCGCTCGCGCTCGCATTTTCGTTCGCGTTCTCGCTCTCGCCGCGAGCGCTCGCGAGCGCCTCGTGCTAGCCGTTCGCCCCAAGCTAGCAATTTGTTTATCAGGCTTATGAATACGAACCAGGCGATGGTATAGAGGTGTAACTTCAATCGCTGTGTTGTTTTTTGTTCGTTTCTAACACGTTCAACTTCTCGCGAACGGGCAATTCTGGCTCGCGAGAAAGCCCGTTCGCGAGCGGAGGAGAGCACGGGCAAGCGGTGAGTTTCTCTCGGCAGCTCGAGACTCGCGGCGAGAACTCGAGAGAGAGAAAATTTTCTCGCGAGAGCGCGATAATACCAACACTGCTAATTTGGATAACATATGGTAGCAACTGGAATAACGAAACTGATTTTTTTATTTCTAGCCTTGATTATTCGAAATCTCGATTATCCGAAGTTCAATTATCCGAGTGTTTGTATGGAACTTTGGAGAATCGAATCATGAATATTTTCTTCCATGAATTTTCTCACCTTTTACATTCAATTTGAAAAAAAAAAAAAAATAATTATCATACATTAAACTCGTGTTCGGCGATCCAATTTAACTCAAACTTGAAAGGTTGATTGTCTATTAAATTGCCGAATGATATCTAGATTAAATTTTCAAAAGGTCCTATCTGCATAGAAAACCCATGAGGGGTAGGTTGTTTTGAAAATTTAATCTAGGTTTCATCACCGCCATTTTGGCCGCCTCTTGGATCTAAAAACTCTAAATCACTTTAGAGTTATTTAGGAGTCACTTTTTGATTTGATAATCAAAAAAGATAACTTTGTTTTTGTTCTTTTATAGAATAAAAATGGCAAATATCATGTTTAAACATTTTTTTCTGATAAAACATTATTTGAAAACTGCTAAATTTCAAATAATTAATTCAAAAATGTCGGTAATATAGGTACAGAATGAAATATTATTTCACTTTAATAAACTTAGAAAATAAAGTTTAACAAACTTAACAAAATGTCTTAAGGTTGTTTAAAATGAAACCCAAAAAATAATCAGATAAATAACTGCTACGTCATTTGCGGGTGTCGTCGAATGACATTTTCTTTAAAACTTTAGGCTGTTTTATTGTTGGAACATGCAGTTTTATAGGACGACGATTGTATTTTTGCAAATAGAATATTCAGGTTTTACTAACTGCTTTTCAAAAATACTTCGATTAAATTTTACTCAAATATGTGAAATATTGTTGCTGATTTCAAACAAATTTGCAATCGACAAAACTGTGCACAGTTAAAAAAAATCATGATAAATAAAAAAATGTTGACAGATTACGTGCCAGAAAAAAGTGTAAATTAACATCAGTTTATGTTTGACTTATTCTAATAAAACATTTAAAAATATAAAACATTTAATCATTCAAACACAGTAAAAAATAATGTAAATTTAGAAGCTGTAATTTTGGAAGGTTGAATATTACCTCTTTGATGATGTAATTTTACCTCAATTTAGACTGAAAAAGTGACATTACACCAGAAAAGTGGTAAAATTACACATTTCCAGAGGTAAAATTACACCTTTTTCTGACATAAAAGATGTTCTATTACCATGATTTTTTTTTCTGTGAATTTAAACTTGTTTTTCTGTGTTAATTATTTTTGAAAAAAATCTCAATATTTGAAAATTTGCACATATTTTAAGGATTAATGTTTAAGTCTTATATCCGTGTTAAATAAAATATTAAATTGATTGAATTTTTGCTCATTGAAAACAATTTGTATGATTTACTCAACTTTAATCAGAAATGATGCAAATTAACATAAAAAACGTAAAATTTACTCTTTTTAAATATTTTCTTCGTATTAATCCATTTGATATTTTCCGTTTTTGTTGTTAACATTTGAATTTATTTGTCAATTATACATATTTTTACGATGTATTTTTATTTTTATAAGGATAAACATATTTTATTTTTCAAAAAAAGATTGTTGTCATGTAGGATTTGACATTTTAAAGTAAACATAGTATTCAAAACAATGGATTGATGTTTTCTAATATTTTTGAATAAATTTGTTCAGTTCTTGTTTTTAGAGATTTTATTTAAAAATTTTAATTTTATCACTTTTCTGTGAACTTTCTATTTTACTCATTTTTTTTCAAACGTCAGTTTGTTTTGTTATTTGGAAATTTGAGAGGTGGGATAAAATATAAATGTAAAAGGCTTGATCATTTATTTTTGACTTTTAAAGAAAATCATGTGGCAAATATTTTTTGAATCCAGGTATTGTAGGCTGTAGGTATTGTAATAATCCAGAAAATATCGTTTCACGCTTAAAATTACTTTTTTGACTAACTGACTATGATTCATTGAAAAAAAAAATCCAGAGATTTTCGAGATGCTTTTTTAGTAAAGAATTAATTATTAAGTTGATTTTAGTGTTGATAACTAAGTAAACCAATTTATTAGATTTACGCTAAATATATTTCATATTAAACCAGATTTCTTAGTTTAGACAACAAAAACTGTAAACAAAAACTATGTTTGGTAATTTGTTGCTTTTCTTCGTTTTTCATTTATTTTCAAATCGTTTGTTTTCATCATGATTTTTATAACTAATTGTATGCATCCTCAGATATCTTAAGAAATCACAAATAATCCCAAATTTTCCGTTATTTTCCTTGTTTTCCATTTTTTTGGATTTTATTTCTATTTTCCGATCACCGTAAAATATACCCTTTCAATCCCAATTTGATACTTTTCCGCCACTTTCTGCCATCGTCATCGATTCCACTAGGGATGTCCCATCCAGTTCACCTGTCGCCCCCAAAACAGCATCCATCGTGAAGAGGGTTGAATAATTTAATTAAATGATTTACTCCCCTCCAATAGGGAGTCAATTCTCGGTTTCTGAGGGAGGTGTTTGTGTTTTTATTTTCTGAGTGGGACGTGCAAGGAAAAGGCAAAAACTTTTTTGGGGGGTGCTTTTCTTGAGCTTTTTTTTTGTTTGAGTTTTTCTTAGAGGGGGGTTGAAAGGGTGGAACAAGTCGTTGAACTGAGTTTGGGACAGGGATGAGAAAAAAAAATTCTTTTTTGTTGTTGAATATTCTTGGTTGGAATAAAAAGGTAAAACTGGCAACACTGACCAACTTTCACAGTTTAAAGAAAACTTCCGGTGAGTCGAGATCCCTTGAGGGGCGTTTCAAGGAAGGGTTCCGGAAATTGATGGTCAATGTTTTTCCTGGTTTTCCCTCACCATTAATGCTTTTTCACAAAAAAAGGAAAAGCACTTTAATCGATCCTAATGAGCGCAATTAAAGCGTGTTTCCGAGATCCAATCTTTGGACACTCCAAAATAAAGCCGAATCATTCAGCAAAAACCAAGCCAGAATTGCGCAAAAAACAGTCAGCTAAAACTGATAAGCCGTTGCCGTTCTTTTCGACTGCGAGAAGCAACGCCCCGACAGCTACGCGACTTGCGAAAGAGAAGAGATCTCCTCGGACCGGATGCTGGAACAAATTAATCTAACCTCGAAAAAAAAAGTAGAAGAAAAATACTGCTACTAATGATGGTGGTTGGCTCTCGGCTATCTGCGAGGTTTTTGCCGGGTCGTCATCGCACAGATTGTGTCATCATCGTGTCCTCACAGGGTTTGAGGTTTTCTGGTGTAGTTATCCGGCACCGCGCGTCATGGCCACTCGGGAGAACTGTGCTGGAAACTGTGGAACGGTTCAAGTGGCCCCGCGCTATCGAAGCGATGATGAGATATATATGCTGGCTGGCTGGCTGGCTGGTGGTCGATGATGTGACCGCGAGCTGCGAGGTCGAGTTCTGGGTTTCGGTTGGTGATAGTCGTGTGGTGGGAAGTTTTCCGATATAATCAGAGCAGGATGTGAGTTGGGATGATCGAAAATGATTTTCTAAACAAGCATAGAGAAAATCTAAAATTTCTTAGTATTTTTCATGTAAATTTAAAATGGGCAAAAATAAACTGGTATGATTCAGGACCAAAATCTTAATACAATCTTCTGATTTCAGAGCACAAAAAATATATCGAAAGTGGATGTACTAATATTATTTCTTTGTAATATTGCATGAAAAGTTTACCTAAACAGCTGTCCCAAGTCGCCAAATGTTTCCAGATTGTGAATCCAATGTATTTAATGTTATATCTCAATAAAAAAAGTATATTTGATTGTAATTTGATTAGATTCTCAAAATACATTTACCAGAATATCAGTTTCAGTTTCTTAGCATAAGTTTTGCCTAATAAATGACTCTCAATTAACATTCTTTCTCTGGTCTATTTTCTTCAGTTAACCTTTTTCCTACCTAGCCCCAAACTAGCATATAATTTTTGTCTAGATTTTAACATTTTGAATAAAGTAAGTTAAACAAAATGCTTCTTCATAATCATTTACAGGCCTAAAAAGATTAAAAATCGATTTGAACAAAAACAATATTAAAAAAAAATATATATCAGCATTAGGCACATTTTATATCAACCTCAAAAAATTTTACTCAATTTTTCATATTTTGCAATATCGGTAACAAACAACACAAAATGTTATTTTAAATTTAGAATTTTTGAAATTAAATACTAAATTTTCCAAAAATGCTTTTTTGAAAACTTAAAATTTAATAATTTGCAAAATAGATATAAAATTATTTAAAATTTGATGTGCACTTTCACGGTTTTAGAATTTTTGGAATCAAATACTCAAAGTTTCACAAAATACTGTATTTTTGAAAATATTAAAATATTCAAATATTGTGTTATACGTATCAAAATCTTTTTTTTTTGCATTTTCATTGTTTTTAGACTTTTGGGATGTAAACACCCATAGTTTCACAAAATACTTTATTTTCATAAAAAAAAATATTTTTTTTTAAATAAAACCACTTTTTAAAAATTATATTCTGAAAATGTCACAATATAAGCAAAAAATTATGAGGGACGATAACCATTATAAAAATTCATTTTTTTTAGGCAGAATTGAAAAAAGTCATTAAAAAAAACTTTTAAAAATAGATTTTATTATCATTGCACAGTGGTGCAGATCGCAAAATTAAGTGGAAAATGGATTTTTCGAAAAATTTCGTAGTTTTGAAGCTTTGATGTCTTCAGAAAAGTTGTTGTAAAAGAAAAGGGGCAACTTTGGGACTGGTTGATAGTTTTGGTCATATTTTGGGTTTGAATGTAAAATTATCATTAAAATCGATTTTTCGACACTTTAGCTCAATTCTGAGGGCTAATTACATGCAAAATCATATATTTAGACAATTTTCGAATTTCGTTTTGGTGGTCCCATATGGTTTTCCCTTGAAAATTAAGCTTTTTCAAATGAAAATATCTGGAATTTAAAGGAAAACACCCCCGAGATTTTGTAAGAAATGTTTGTAGTGAGATCTCTTTTTTCAAATGCAGCCTGGCCTTTAAAATTGACTTGCGCCTTTTCGAGATATTTGAGTTTAAAATTTGCATCTTTTTTATCTTAAAATGGTTGTAATTTTTTACCTTTGAGTCCAAATTGACTTGTGAAAAAATAATAATGTTTGTTTTTAAAGCTCTAAAAGTGCCCCGAATATCACTCTTCTCTAAAACTTAACCCTGAATTGCCACGTTCAGTAAACTGATTTTTAAAGGTTTGCTCAGATGCTTTCTATAAATTTGGTCGTAGAAGGCGAAGATTAGATTTTCAAGATCACCTTTATCGTGAACCACCTTAATTTTCAACCGATCCAAAAGTTGCCCCTTTTCATTTACAACAACTCTTTTGAAGACATCAAAGCTCCAAAACTTAACAATTTTTCGGAAAATCAATTTTCTATTAAATTTTGCGATCTGGACCACTGTGCACTGTCAAGAAATAAAAATATTGATTTATTTTTTTTATGATTAAATTTTTTATGATTAAATATTAATTTTTTTTCCTGAAAACTAACACTCGATAACACTGGATTTCTTAACCACAAACCGGGAAAAGGAAGCAAACAAAAAAATATAATAGATTCACTGTTTTTTTTTTACAAAGTTTTAACAGTAGCAAAGAGTTATCTAAGCCCGAGCTCACGCACACTAGCACACCATTTGTTTTGCTGGATGGTACAAAATTTAACCTCAATCTTTTTCGTGTACGTAAACGCAATACATGCGCACGTAGATAACTTAATGACTGTTATAATGTATGAACCATTTTGAGATGTTATCTGTTTTAAAATTTTGAAATTTATGCTATTTTTTCTATTTTCAGCCTTACACGGAGAAAAAAGAGTTCCCAAAATCGTGAACAAGCGTTCATGAAATTGGGAACCACGAACAATGTGTTCAAATTCCATGGTACGTTTTTGAAAATCGTAACATGGCATTTGAACACTTCGTTCGTGGTTCCCAATTTCATAAACGGGTGTTCACGATTTTGGGAACTCTTTTTTCTCCGTGTACATTTCCTTACAGAAGATTTCTGGTTTGTTTCAATAGAATTCCGTACTATGTATTTTTTTTTCTTTTCAAACTTTTGAATAAATTTATCAAAATCTTTCAGTTTTCTGAAAAAAATATATTGCCTTTTTGTGAAATTTATTTTATATGTAATTCACAAATCTTGTTTGAAAAAGATTTGGTTCATTGAAGATAGTGAATTCCTGTTTTTCTTAAATAAATTAAAATTTGTTTGTGTAATTTAAATTGAAAATATTTAGAAATTAATCTTTCAACATGATTTGATTTTTTTATTTTTGGTTTTTTTCATTACAGTTTTTCTTGACCATCCCTACCTCACACTAACTTATCCGTCAGCTTCTGATGTAACTGGAGAAGTTGGAATTTTTTCGCTCTCCAACATTTCTCCAGTCCAGCTCAGTTCTGACTGTGTCAGCCAGCAGCAGCTGCTGACGGCCTTTATTGTCCGTCCTCCCAGAATGAGCAGAGACAAGTGTGCCCCAGACTCCGAGTGGCAACTGGCCCATCCAGAGGAAGTTTTTCATCGCCACTAAATTGGATGTAATTTGTAAATTTGGCTTTATGGGCCACTGCTCGCAGGGCTTGCGGGATGGTCAGACTGTTTTGTTTGTTTTATTTCGCTCTGAATGACGCAAATTATCCGCTGGAAAGTGTTCTGATTTTCGAAAACGTATTCCGCTCGCAACTCCCAAATGTCCCCTTATCAGAGGGCTTTCATTGCGTTCTGGAACCATTACTCACCCGTATGATGTGGTGTCTCGAGTCACAGTTGATCGCCGCTTGGGCGTGAGTACGGAAATCTCCAAACTCCCATTAACAGACAATTATTTGGCCAACATCATACGGTCATCATCGTGGTTGTCTCTCCGCTCCGGTTGACCGATTGGGCTGGGACCGGGAGCTGGCGGTGGGTGGCGGGAAAAGGCAAACATGAGTTCGCAGAAATGCTTCAACGCCAACAGGACTACAAATAGGGCCCGAGAATGTGGAAATGGCAAGTTTGTTCTAATTTTGATTGTTTATCAAAACTAAACTCAACTTGAACTTGTTTTTTTATGAACCTTGAATCGAACATTTTCAAGCAAATTGTTAGTTCTTCAATTCGAAGAAAGTTTACTTTCTCCACCTACTCGGGAAAACCACATCCTCCCACTCTTCACGAGCGACAAAATTACTACATCTTGCTCGGCCAATTCTGGAAATAATATTAATGATTCAGCAAAACATACATCTCGATCGTGCGGCGATTGTATGTTTGCAGTGCAACCCCTCGCTCAGCTCACATGCCCCTCTGCAAACAACTCACTCTCGGCTCCATCGGCCATCATCAAGGCGGACCCCTCCTACGGCGAGGGTGGGGTGTTTGGGTGGGGAGCGTCGAACCAAACTCGACCCCAAAAAGGCGACCACATTTGGAGCAAAATTATTGCAAGTCCACAGCAGAACAATAAATTATGCTCCACGCAGCATCCTCCCCTCCAGTCGCCGCAATTTGCTCGAAAAACTACTCCCACAAGCACACACACACACACACACACACACTCATAAAGACTGACTTGTGTGTGTGCACACGGTCACACATACAGAGGCACGACTCGACACAGTTTTGTGACTACTTCTTTCCGGGAAATCACGCGAATTTCACAGTTTGAAACAATGTTGCATGCAACTCAAAATCTTTCATCTTTTCTTGAAATTTTAAGAAAAACACAGAAATTATTTTCACTGTGCCGATGACGATGACGATAATGACTCGCCTACGACGACGATGATGTCGATTGGCTTGAGTGCAAACGTTAGTCTCTTTTCTTTCTTGTTTTGTTGCTGTGCGGTTGATTTTCGCACTCAGACTAAGGAACACCTACTAAGAAGGAATTAACGGAAAGGGAAAGTGGCGAAGGTGCAAAGTAACAGTATGGCGCGGATGATGGTGTTAGTGGCAAATGATTATGATGATGGGGTGGTTGTTTTATTTCCAGCTCCGAATTTCCTCACCTAGGAGGGCAATAAAGTTAAACAAACACTAATGCGCAAATACGCTCACACACACATTTATGGTAGAGCGTGTTTTGCAAAGCCGAATTGTTTTGATAACGGTGCAGATTTTAGTACGGGTAATCGTGCACGAATTAGAAAACAGACACCAACTTGGGTGACCACCAAATATTGGCACAAATTGTGTCAGTGTTCATTTGGAGTAGAGTGGATCTTTGAATCTTAGGATTGTTCATTCTATTAGAAATTTTATTTAAAATTATTGTGCATAGCCTCCTTATTTAAAAAGTAAGTTTTTTTTAAAGGAAATATATTTAAAAGTAGAGCGAATTCATTGCAAATGTTTGTTCCAAGATTTTGATTCCTGAAACATGTATACATGTATAGGGAGAAAATGTACATAAAGTCAAACTCGGAAAAATTTTACTTTCAAATCAAATTCAAAAGTTTTTCGTGTTTCATGGAAAAATGAAAAAAAAAAATCATTTTTACTTTTTGAAAACACGAATAATTTGTTAAAGAAGTTGTTTCTCCAAAAATTTTGCGAAAAAAATATGAGGTAATGCTTGAATTATTATTAAACTTTATTTTTCATTAAAAAAACGGATAACACTAATAATTCAATCAACATTGATTTTTGAATAAAACTTTAAATTCAAAATAAATACATGGGAAAATGATAAAAATATATTGTTACTCAAATTCCTATATGCATAGATTTAGTTTTGTGGCAGATTAATTGCTGTCATCATATTAAAGGGTTCAGTGGCATTCAGAACAAAATTTTAAAGTTTGGTTCTATAACTTTTTGCCGTCTTCTTTATTTTCCAGTTGAATTCATGGAATAAAAAATGTCTAATTGGCAATTTTTTTAAATAAACCCTGACATTATATGTCTTTGTAATTCAATTTTTCTGTTTTTTTTTTCAAATTTATCTTCAGTTTCTGTTTTGACGAAAAAAATTAAAAGTTTGATTTTTTTTAATTAGGATTACAAAAGGACAAAAAAAATAATTGGCCTTCATAATATGTTGTTAAGAATTCTTAAAAAAAGGAATTTTTATAATGCTGCATGTCTCTATTGAAAACTGTTCCTTTTCAGTGAATATTTTTTCCTTTTTTTATTTTTTTTTCTGTTGATGAATAATCAATATTAAAAAAATTGATAATTTTAACGAGATTTGGTTCATAAATTATGTCAGTTGACCCCTTTCAAGCCTAATGGGTCATAATAACCCAAAAATGAAAATTTTCTAAAGTAGCCTATAATTTTCGTATGGTCATTAGAATTATTTTCCCATAATTAACTCAAAATTTTTTTTTTTTCAAAATTCAAGCTTGAAAGTGTTATTTGAATTTATGGCTATCAATTATTTTCTACACTGAAGACGAACTACTTTTGAAACATCCGAGATATCTATTGTGTCTTTTTTAAATAATAATTTATTTAAAGTTATATCAAAAGAAATATAAAAGTTACTAAACTTATTTTTTTCGGAAATTGTTATTATCTTTAGACCTTTATAAAGAATAGAAAGGTAAAACACATAAAAATATATTTCAATTTAATCTCAAATTTGATTCAAAACGATCTCTAGAAACTTGAAACACTTTGTCGGTTCAGATCATCGCAAACTAAAAATGAAATTGAACTTTTTTGTTAAAACTCCAATTTGTTGTGGGTTCGAACACATTTTTTATCGACTTGATTTGAATTTCAAATTTCAGTGGCAAGAGATTCCATTATTTCTTAAATTAAAAATGGCTTGGAATAAAATTGAATTTGAAAGCAACTGAAATTGATTTCATTATGTTGTTTTTTTTTATTGCTTCAAGAGTTGGTTCACTTCAACTTAGCAAACAACAAATTTTATGTTAGAAATATGATTTTATCAATGAATTGAAAACGTTATTTCAAATCATGGATGTTTTTGAAGCAAAAAGAAATTTTAAAATTTAGTAGTGCGTGATTTAATGATTTAAATGATTTATTGAAGTCAGAAATTGTTTTCTGATTCGATTTTTAAACCTGGTGAAGTTTTATATATTTTAATTTTTTAATCCATAAATTTTCAAGATTTATTTTAAATAAATTGGTAACAGATAATTGAATATTTAAAAGTGATGCCAAATTATTTGTTTAATAATTTAAAAAGTTGATTTTCCGACAAATTCATACAAAAAAAAACTACAAAAAAACTAACCTCACCTCTAAATAAAGTAAGATATAAAAATACGCCAAATTCTCATTTTCTAACAAATTTTAATCTTTAAAAAGCATTCGATTTAAATAAACAAAAAGAAACAATGGTTTGCTTATGTTATTTGCTTTATGTGGCTTGGTTATTATTTTTTTATACGGTTATATCCCGTTGCCAACTTTGGCCGCGATAAGTATGCTAAAAAAAATATTTTGACGCACTTTGTTGCAACTCGAAAGCTAATGTTTTGAGTTATATCGAGAAATGAACAAAACGTCTTAAAAATTTAAATGAAAAAATGAAAAAATATGAAAAACAACAAATACGTAAAAGACTATGTTTGGAGTTTGTAGAAAACCACTAAAACCATCAATTAAATACAAAAACTAAAAACAAGAAGGCAAACAAAAACTTTAAAAATGAGTTAAAAATTCTTGAAATGAACTTTTGATCTTTTGAAAATAAATAAAAACAGACAAATTTCGAAATGTAATAGCACGAACAAACAGATGTAAATCTTGACTTGTTCATAAATCAACAATTTAATGGTCAATCAATCTGAATGCTTGAAAACTCATCACATTTTAAATTTACTTTAAAGTGAACGCATACAAACAACCAAGAATTTTGTGCGGTTTGTGCATTTACATCTAGTTGTTTCAATGATTTATGTCGGTTTGTCTGTGGTAATTTTATTTAAAAGATTTGATTTAAAAGTCAGTTTGAACTTTCTTAAATCATTTGGTATTTTTTAGAGCGTCCAATTTCCCGGGGTTACAAAATTCCCGGGAAACGGGAAATTTTCAACAAATTTCCCGGGAAATCCCGGGAATTCCCGGGAAATTTGAAATTTAACGAAAATTATTCTAATCCTGTTTCTGATTAATCTTTTGCAAAGAAATTGTATAGAACAGCAACTTTAATGGTCTAAATGAGTGTGAGGATCGATTAATGGCTTGACTGCTTGTTAAAAATCATGCAACTTTGAGAAAATATATAAACTTTCTAATTATTAAATCTTTCAAATCGTCCCAAATGATAGAAAATATTATTAGTATTTTTGTTGAGAAGGATTTATTTAAATCTAAGTGTTTGGATAGTGAAAATCTATGCTCCACAACCATAAAATTGCTTTTAAATTTGTCTCTTGTTAAAAAAAACCAACAAATTCAAGTTGTGAATAGATAAATAATCTTTGAATTTACCTTAAAAATCTGATTCCTATCGCTTTTTAACTTGAAACACTATTTCGTGAAATCACAACTCAAAGTTTTCAAATATTTGGAGCGAGTTTTTGAAATATAGTTCCATTCTTTAGTAAATTTCATATGATACGAAGTTGTTTTTAAAAGTTTTTCATGGTTTTATGATATGATTTTAGTTATATGGTATTCAGTCTAATAAATTAATTAGATTAAAATAATTTTGAGTATTTAAAAGTGATTGAAATTCAACGACATTTTTTCATATATAACCCTCTTACTCCCTTGGTAGCTCACGTGCTTCATAAATTTATAACTTCAATCTGCAATTTCTCGAATACTAAGAAACGAATTCTTCTCACACAAACTTTTTTTTTAAATTTTATTATATCAGTTCAATTTCCATTCAACATGTTCAAGGTAAAAAAAAAGTCAAGCAAATTTTAATGTTGATCTTGGTCAGAAGATGTAAATATCTTATTTTCAAAAGATATTACAAAAAAAAACATTAAAAAAGGTTGTCAAAAATAAAATAGTTTATATTCATTCCATAACAGCGTAAGTTTTGTGGTCCAACATAAAAGCAAACAATATTCCTAGTGATGAATGCTTCAGAAATAAATATTATCTGAATTAAACCTTGACATGAAATTTACAGACAAGCTGATTAGTTCAATATGAACAGTAGATGGAAATAAATAAAATCAAATCAGGTTCTCCAATTATTATTTTTTGTTTAATTTCAAAACATTGGTGCCAAAAAGGTAGGAAAATGTAAACTACTACTTGTATTTCGGGAATTCCCGGGAAATTTACAAATTTCCCGGGAAACGGGAAATATTTTTTTCCGGGAAATCCCGGGAATTCCCGGGAAATTTTTTCCCGGGACGGGAAATTGGACGCTCTAGTATTTTTGCTTGAAAGACTGGTTTCAAAGAATGGTGCAAATTGCATTTTTCGATATTTTTTTCAAAGAACCACCCTACAGTGTGCTCCATTTCTCCTCACCTTCGGTGAATTCCTGTAGTTCAGCTAATATTTTCCCCTTCAAACGAGTATGTTGCATCACCCCTTCACCACCACCACCTGCACCTACCTCCCTTTCTTTGCTCTTTATGATTTGATCAGTCGTGTAAATTTGCTGAAGCACACAAACTCACACAAACATGTGTAGAGTGTGCGACTAGTAACCGCCTCGAACTCTCCGTTATCAGCCAGAGCAGAGTGCTGAAATCGTTTGGCCTCTTTTTATTAGCCTATCCTTCCCCCTATTACGTCCCCCTACCTCAGACTTAGTCATTACCTCCACCCACTTTGGCATCCTCCCCTCCCCTCCCCTCCACCAACTCTGTTATCTTTAGCGAGAGGGCGAAAAGCACATTATTACAATTTATTTATGTTTTATCTAATCAACTGATTAAATATTTGGCGCAAACAAATACACGCACACACACACATTCGTGGTTAACTTGTGTGTGTTGGTGGTTTTTGTGGTGTGATGAGCATGCCCTCACTCTCTTCAAGAGGGGGGATTTTGAGGTGATCATCTGATTATTTGGCATTTGGATTTAGATTTTTAATAACAAGTTAGAGGGAGCTTTTTGTCCTGTTGAGCTTGAGTGGGTTTGCTGATAATTGTTGAAATTTGAGTGATGAAGAACTTGGAAGAATTTAAAGTTATCAAAAAAACTTAATAAACTAAATAAACTAAATAAACTAAATAAACTAAATAAACTAGATAAACTAAATAAAGTAAATAAACTAAATAAACTAAATAAACTGAATGAACTAAATAAAATAAATAAACTAAATAAACTAAAAAAACTAAAAAAACTAAATAAACTAAATGAACTTAATAAACTAAATAAACTAAATAAACTAAAGAAACTAAATTAACTAAATAAACTAAATAAACTAAATAAACTAAATGAACTAAATAAACTAAATAAGCTAAATAAACTGAATTAACTAAATAAAATAAATAAACTAAATAAACTAAATAAACTAAAAAAAACTAAATAAACTAAATAAAGTAAATAAAATAAATAAACTAAATGAACTAAATTAACTAAATTAACTAAATTAACTCAATAAACTAAATGGATTGTGTTAAAAGATTTTATTTTAAGCTATTTTTGATATTTAGGATTTTGGAAAAAAAAGTAGAACTATGGAAGGTCTGTTGTTATCAAATGGTAAGTTGGTCGATCTCTAGTGAAAAACAATGTGACTCAAACGGTAGTGCAAAAAAAAGGAAGAGCATTTGGCAGTTCCCCGCAATGGTGTGTTTCCTGATAATGAATACTTTCCGGCAGTGCTCCCAGAATCCAGAATCTTCCCCCACTTTAGCTCCACGTGTTCCAGTTGTGCCACGTTACCAAAAATCCAACTTCCAATCTGATTGTGTATTTTTTTCTGTGTGTCTGTGACGTCAACCCTACGATCCTCAACCTCAAGTTTATGTTTTTCATCCTCACCTCACCTAACCTCACCTCACCACATTCCATAACCTCAAAAAAACCTCACGAAAAGTGACGCCCCATCGAAAGTCTTGCAATTATCGGAGATACACCGGTGTATTCGCACCCTTATCATTCTTTCGCCCCGTGTACTGTTGTTTGCGACTGGACGGAGAACTGATAAGGGCCCGGGTCACCTTGATCCAACGTGGGACCGCCGAAACGACGCCACCAGAGGAGGACCAGGTGGTTGTGAAGCGCTCTCCACCGGAAGTTGGACCTGAGCGGCAGCAGCTGTCTTCAAATTGTGGTGTTAACATTAAGTGACTTAAGTGATAGTGATTGTAAACAGAGAAATTGACGCGCCGCCATGCGGCCACTAGCGCAACCACCCTAAACTAGATTTGCCTTGCTGACGTTAAGTTGACCCCCTAAAACGTTAAACGCTTTCAAAGTAATTTTACATCAATTTGTCTGCGCTAGTGACAGTGAAATCAATTAAGCAAAAAGTGTGTGATTTTGTGTGTGCAATCGTGTTAAATACCCAACATCGAGTGATAACCGCCATTTAATGAGAGCGCTTTGAGCGCCCCAACAATGACCAATTGACCGCAACGTAGCCAACTGTCAAACTGAGAGTGGTGGAAAGGCGGGGGATGACCACATTGTCAACGATGTTAATTTAAGCTGATTGGAATGTTTGCTTTGCTGACACACTCACACAAACACAAACACAGTAGTGTGTTATGATTTGTTTTTGTTTAAATTTGGCGTGGTAGCGGTTAATTGATTGTAAATGGCTGGTGCGCTTGACTAGCGGCCAGATCGTCGCTTTTTGCCTTTGTTTGTTTAGTTCGATTAGGTTAGGGGGGGAAATTTATATCGGTCACCAGATTGAATAATTGAAATTAGTATCGACGACCAGAGTGTTATCAGTGATGCAGTGCGGCAGGAAAAAGTGCCATGATTTGTAGTTTTATGCTTGGTTGGACAGGACAGGGCTCGGCTAAATGGTTCTTCTGTGATTCATTTGTTTACCCGTATGCTGCATGATAGCTGTAATATGCTAATTTTAGTTCGATTGTTAATTATTTAAGTGCAGTCAACGTGGAATCAGCACATGGATAATAAATGGGACTTTGGTTTAAAGTTTTACTTTGTGTTTAATTTTCATATGCTGAAAAGTTTTCAATTGATTATCCAGGGTAAATTTTGATTGATATTTTTTTTGAGAATTCGTTTGTTTTGTTTTCAAAATTATTAAAATAAAAAAGGTCAAATTTTCAACTCATCTATAAAACATTTGTGCTTTTGTGAGTGTTTTAATTAAAGTTAAAATGAAAATAAAACATTTTGTATCGTATTTCTTTAACATTTCTTTCTCCCAGATCATCTGAATTTGTTTGTTTTAATAAGTCACCAGTGTAAACAGAACATAATTTTTTTATCTGTCGAGGGTCGTACTTTGCTTCATTTTTCGATTTTTCTATTTTTCGAAGGGGTGGGATGGGGTCAAATGTCTCACTTTTTTGCGTTACGTAATAAAAGAGTGTCCCCATAGGCATTTCAAAAATCTTGTCAACTTTTCACTGTAAAACTGTTACAGAACTGAATTCTAACCCAATCTATTATTTTTAACTCAAATCAAAACATTCACCCTTAAAAATTTACGTGAGTTTTACAAAGGTATTCAAAACGTGAGACAGGGATTTGAGATCTTCAGATTTGATGGCTCATAGAAACTTATTTCCATCGACTTACATACGTTTTCATCATGATTCACAACATTCTGTACAGTAAGAAAAAATAATGATTTCATTACATCCGCACAGAGAAAAATGAGTTCCAAAAATCATGAACATGCGTTCAATGAATTTTACCACTTAGTTCGTGGTTCCCATTGTCAGAAAAATGAGTAATATGTCCTCGAAAATGTTTTTTCGTTCTTCAAAGGTTACATCTTTAAACTTAAATTGTGGTAAAATACATCAAAACAATAGAGGTAACCGTAATTTTTTCAACTGTTTAGCATCAAAATCGATGTTTATTTTATTTTAAGGATTCATAAAATGTGGCAGGGATGCCAGACTTTGTATAGGTATCTATTTATAGTTAAAAACTCTTTAATTTTATTTTACTGAGAAAACGACAAATCAACCAATAAGGCCTTTGCAAATATTTTTCGCCTCCCCTCTCTTCAAAATAGGTCTAAAAAATGAGCAAAAAAAAATTTTTTTCAAAAAACTTTACAATTTTAACGGATTTTGAGTGTAATCGGCTTTAAACATTTAAAAATGCATTTACCCTGTATTCATAAACATTTTAAATATGTTCGACTTTGTTTAAAAATATTTTCTATTTTTGTTAAAAAAAATTTACAGCCAAAACAAAAATCGTCAATACTTAGATATTTTGAAAAATAATGATTGCAAATCATTAGGGCAGGTGTAAAATGTATTTAAAACACTTTTTTCAATCAAATGTTAGTAGTTACCTAATTACCTCAATTTAGACTAAAAAGTTACAATACGCCAGAAAAGGTGTAAAATAACACATTTTTGGAGGTAAAATTACCCATTATTCTGACATAAAAGATGTACCCATTCCTAGATGTAATATTGCCATGATTTATTTTAACTGTGAAGGCATTACCGATGAAGTCACTTTGTATGGCAGTCCGTCCAAATAAATTTCTAAACAGTTTTGATAGCATTCCATATAAAATTATTCAAAAATCTTTATCTCGTTTATCTTGTCTTCGTTGAACTTGTGTGTACTTAGAACTTTTCATAAAACACGGTTAAAATCTATAAAAATCTACCCATTTTATAATACGACTTTTCACAGAAATTAATTGCGCAAAATAACCTTTTTGAAAGTACTCGTTATTGGGTATGGAATTGGATACGATTGCCTTCAAACTATAGATTTTTTTAAATGTGGAATAATAAGAATAGAGCTAAATTTCAAAGCTTTTGAAAAGTAATTTACTGAAATATAGATTTTGTTATTTTTCAAGTAACATTAAAAAATAGTGTTGTTAAATAAGTCTTTTTTATTTGTAGAAGACCAAGCCATCTATGAAAAATCGTTTTCAAAAAGATCAGAAATAGTGCGTCTATCCCATTTTTTTTAGAAATCCGGGATTTTCCGAATCCCGGGAATTTTTATAATTTATCCCGAGAATTCTCGAAATAAAAATAATAATCAAATTTTGGTAAAAAAATTAAGATTTGGTTGTGGAAACAGATGAATTGTTGAATACTAATCCAATCGATAAGAATTTTAAAGCATCAACATTTATATTTGGTATGTAGTATATCAGCATTAATTTGGCTTATCAGGAAAAATGGTTGAAATTTTGGTTTACAGATCTGCAAAGTGCATAGCACTTTGAATATTTTCTTTTTAATTTTAAATATTTATTATATTTTATATGTTTACGACTGGATATTATATTTACATATATTTATGATTGTTAATTTGAAAATGAAATCAAACTTCATTATTTTTTAACTAACACTGGAATCTAAGGAAAATTAGGACAAATGTAATAAATTACGACAGCTATTTTAGCATTTTTTTTTTGAATACTAAATTGGTTAAAACAGGAACAGAACAAAACAATTAGTACACAGATTTCCAAATTTATTATTCTAAAATCTCCTGTACATATACAGACTTTAGTTCTGATTTTATCCAGTTGGTGTAATATTTTTAATGATAATTTGTAATTTATGTTTTGTATAAAACATGAAATTCTAGAATTATCTATAACTTTAAATTGACTGGTATCATTTTATTTGATGTCGCTTCTTGTTTTTTAGACTTTTTCTAAACAAAATTTCATGCTTTTCTAGAATATAAAAACATATACAATAATTCAAATTCGAATCACATTGGAATAAAAAAATGTAGTAAATTAAAAATTCAAAGCACAACAACAAAAAAACATTTTTTTTCGTTTAAGATATACAAAAACTGTAGTCCTTCATTAGATTTAAGTATAGATTATAACCAATTATCAATGTTAAGCTGATTCTATGGTTTTAAGCTGAAAAACATAATAAATATGGTGAAAACAAAGATTTTATAACTGTTTCAAAAATTCCAGGGATTTCAAAAAATATTTTTCCCGTTTTCCTGGAAATTCTAATCCCGGAAAAATTGGACGCCCTAATCAGAAAACTCGAAATTTACTGCAAAGACATTGAAAATTGAACTAATGGTTGCTGAGGTACAGCCTCTGAAAAAGAAGAAACGAAAAATGGGTATTCGAGTCTGTATTGTATTGTCTTTTTGTATGGAAAACTGCCATAATTGTATGGAGACTTGTTCAGACAAAATATTTCCCGTTTTTGACACTTTTTTGCCTGATTTTCAAACATTAAATTAGGTCTCATGATATTATTTACTATGTAAACTATAACGTTTTTCTAAACATTCTGAGTTTTAATCTCATTGATACACTTCAAAATGAAATGGATGAAACATTTTAATTGTAGTCTTTTTTTCTCCGATTTTATCATTATTTTATATTTTAAAGTATTAAAATATGTATTGCTATGAATCTATAGCAATAAATAAAGAGTGATTAAATCCTAACAAGAATTCAATCAAGAATTTCAAACTTCCTTTACTTTCATGACATAAATAACACCGAATAAAATTTTAACACCTCTTCCTCTCGAGAGCGCTCAACACCACCTTCGTAAAAATCCCATTCCAATCACACTTTCAAATTCCCAAAATGAAAACATCAATTTTTCATTACGATGATTATTTCATCCATTCCTTTCAATTAGATTAGCAACACTCGCTGCTCTGGCTGCTCCTGTTTCAACACCCACCCAGTGCAGGAAGGAGCAGCACTTCTCGGAACAACTTAATCCATAAATTTTAGCAGCAGCAAGTTCATCGATCCGACACTGCCAGGAGTTAGCTGGCACTCTGGCACTAGCCCAGAAGCTCCCAGGGCCATGCCAGGGCAGATAAATTTCAATTGGATTCCCAACCGTTTTCAGCTCTTCTGCTGGTTTTGGGAGTGAGCTTCCAGCGACGCTGTCTGTGAGTGGGATCCTTCTGGATATGAACCTCTCCAGGTGGAGTGGTAGATTCTCTGCTGAAACTTTGTTAAAAGTATTTTTGAAATGGAATTCTTTGAAACAACTTGATTTCTTTAAAATTTTATGGAAATTCTGAAGAATTAAAAGATATTAAACTGACTCTAATACAAATAAGAAATTTAACGATTTCACAAAGAACTGATTAGGACAGCAGCACACATCATGCCAATGTGGAATCCTGGAGTCTGGTACATAACGGTTCTTCTGTTTGCTAACCCTACACTTGAGGTTGTTCTGCAAGATTCATGCAAAAATAACCTGAACTCATTTTTCTTTCTGAAGCAGCTCCAAAAGAAAACTTTTTGTTTATTTCAACCACCAAAAGGATGCACCAACGTTTACCATCATTCATAAGACGAAATGATAAATGTCTCCTCTGCTGTTGCAGTTTCCCCAAAATCCATTTGAACGTATACGTCACTTTGGCCTGAAACCGTACGTCGACCATGTACGATGTGTGTGTGTATGTGGTCTACGTTTGAAGGAGTTATGAAATTTATCATCAAGAAATAGCTCCATTCTGCATTTCTGGGAGGAAACGGATTCGAGCTTATTGCCTGCTACTGGTTTTCCGATTTGTGCTTTTGCACTGGTTTACTCCTTCCTCTCCTGAAGGAAGGAGGAATGTGGGAATTTCTGCATTAAATGGCTTTCAATTTGGGGGGTTTTGAGCATATGTGAAAGAATGCTTAACGTATAGAGTGCGTTTTCCGGTACGGAGGGCTTCATGTTCGAATTGCCATAAATGGGCAGCTTATCAACTCAGATTGGTCCTTCTGGCAGTTTGTAATTGGCTTTGAGATCTGGAAGGGGGATTGATTGATGAAAGGCAATTATGTATGCATTTTTTTGTTTGTCAGAATTGATTAGTTTTCTGCCAATATAAATAACCAAATTTTGTTGAAATTGTTACAGAACTTCTCATCTGCAAGTACCACAATGTCCTCTCTCCAGGTGGTATTGCTCCTAATTGCTACCTATTGACCTCTTGTCGACAATGGCAAATTTACCGCACAATCCTTAAACGAGCTGCATCTGCCTTGCCAGTATCGATCCCTTCCTTTGTGGTCCCACCATGGTCCCACCTTTTCCCAAATCTCAGCGTTAATCAAGAAGGTGCTCTGGCGTTACCTGGCACCCACCGAGAGTCTTCTTACATAACTTCCCAAACTTTGAACCGGCAGCAGTCAGTAGCAGCTGCCCAGCGCAGCTTGCACACGCGCTGATATCCCTTTATCTGGATTACTTCTGCTGGCAGAAGCGTGTCCTTTTTTGCTTTGCTTCTTTGCTGTGCAATACCTTTCTCTTCGTATCCTTTCGACTTTTTTTTATTTTTTGGTTGCACACCTTTCCTTTCACACTTTGAAGGCGGGTCAATCCCTTTAACTTGAACAGCTGGAAGGAGGCAGTTAAAGAACAACTTAGCAATTCTCTACGAAATCGAGCAATTTCGATCATTGTTATATTGTGTATTTGTTTTTTATTTGGGTCAAACTTTGTGAAATTCCCTATGACCAAAAAAGCCATTTTGTGTCATTTTTGAAAAGTTAGTCTCGCCGAAAAAAGTAAAACAATAGGCAATTTTTTTCCCGGGTGCCTAATTTTTCGGATTTTTGAATATTTACCCACCATTTTTGATTGGACACTGTAAAACTATCATAAAACCCAAAATATGACCATAAATCCATTTTTTTGACACTTTGGCTCAATTCTGAGGGCAGATTCAGCGGGCAAAATGAAATGAAAAAACTACCTTAATCCACCTATGTGGTTGATGCCTTCCTCACTTTTTACCAACAATGGGTAATATGAGTGATTTAGACACATATTTCAGCTATTTTTTTAGATCCAGAAAAATAAGTACACAGATATAACTTAAGTGGTCATAACTCGAGACAGGGTTGCCAGATCTTCTATGTTATGGTCTTGTTGGAAAGGTCTCTCGATTACCTATCCAACGATGGGTCGGATGGTGGATCCGGACATCGTTTACATACATTTAAGTGAGATCCGGCTTCAAAAAAGTACATAAATATCACTTAAGTAGTCATAACTCGAGACAGGGTTGCCAGATTTTTAATGTTGTGGACTCGTTGGAAATGTCTCTCGATTATCTATCCAACGATGGGTCGGATGGTGGATCCGGACATCGTTTACATACATTTAAGTGAGATCCGGCTTCAGAAAAGTACATAAATATCACTTAAGCAGTCTTAACTCGAGACAGGGTTGCCAGATTTTTAATGTTGTGGACTCGTTGGAAATGTCTCTCGATTACCTATCCAACGATGGGTCGGATGGTGGGTCTTAGCTTCGGCTAGACATATACTAAAATTGGAACGATACAGAGAAGACATTTAAGTGAGATCCGGCTTCATAAAAGTACATAAATATCACTTAAGTGGTCATAACTCGAGACAGGGTTGCAAGATCTTCAATGTTGTGGACTCATTGGAAAGGTCTCTTGATTACCTATCCAACGATGGGTCGGATGATGGATCCGGACATCGTTTACATACATTTAAGTGAGATCCGGCTTCATAAAAGTACATAAATATCACTTAAGCATTCATAACTCGAGACAGGGTTGCCAGATTTTTAATATTGTGGACTCGTTAAAAAGGTCTCTCGATTATCAATCCAACGATGGGTTGGATGATGGATCCGGACATCGTTTACATACATTTAAATGAGATCCGGCTTCAGAAAAGTACATAAATATCACTTAAGTAGTCATAACTCGAGACAGGGTTGCCAGATCGTCAATGTTGTGGACTCATTGGAAAGGTCTCTCGATTACCTATCCAACGATGGTTTGGATGATGGATCCGGACATCGTTTACATACATTTAAATGAGATCCGGCTTCAAAAAAGTACATAAATATCACTTAAGTTGTCATAACTCGAGACAGGGTTGCCAGATCGTCAATGTTGTGGACTCATTGGAAAGGTCTCTCGATTACCTATCCAACGATAGGTCGGATGATGGATCCGGACATCGTTTACATACATTTAAGTGAGATCCGGCTTCAGAAAAGTACATAAATATCACTTAAGCAGTCTTAACTCGAGACAGGGTTGCCAGATTTTTAATGTTGTGGACTCGTTGGAAATGTCTCTCGATTACCTATCCAACGATGGGTCGGATGGTGGGTCTTAGCTTCGGCTAGACATATACTAAAATTGGAACGATACAGAGAAGACATTTAAGTGAGATCCGGCTTCATAAAAGTACATAAATATCACTTAAGTGGTCATAACTCGAGACAGGGTTGCAAGATCTTCAATGTTGTGGACTCATTGGAAAGGTCTCTTGATTACCTATCCAACGATGGGTCGGATGATGGATCCGGACATCGTTTACATACATTTAAGTGAGATCCGGCTTCAAAAAAGTTCATAAATATCACTTAAGTGGTCATAACTCGAGACAGGGTTGCCAGATCGTCAATGTTGTGGACTCATTGGAAAGGTCTCTCGATTACCTATCCAACGATGGGTCGGATGATGGATCCGGACATCGTTTACATGCATATAAATGAGATCCAGGTATTTGTGAAAACACATTTTTATACATAACTTTTGAACTAGTTATCGAAACTTCAAACAATTCAATAGCGATGTATGGGACCCTAAACCAAGTCGAATGCAACTGGTTTGGTCAAAATCGGTTCAGCCAGTGCTGAGAAAACTCAGTGAGAATTTTGGTCACATACATACATACACACACACATACACACACACATACACACACACATACACACACACAGACATTTGTTCAGTTTTCGATTCTGAGTCGATATGTACACATGAAGGTGGGTCTTCGAGCTTTTAATAAAAAGTTCATTTTTAGAGTAGGATTATAGCCTTACCTCAGTGAGGAAGGCAAAAAAAAAACATATTGTTGGAAAATTTTCGACTTTTGTTAGGGTGGTCCCATACAGTCATGTCCCGGTTTTGCACGCCTCGGTTTTTGCACAGCCCCGGTTTTGATTCGTTCAGCTGTCTCGGTAAAGCATGACCCAGTGCTTATCTGAAGCACAGAGCTAATGGGATTTTGGTTATATGGGAGACATTGGCTATAATCGTAGGAAAAATCATACTGACAAAAACAAATACAGTATTTTAGAATCAAGATGATGTTAGCTTCGATTGCACTTATTACAAGAAAATTTTCACAAAAATACGTTTTTTTCCCTGTATTTTGAAAATGCAATGTTTCTCGAAATTATTGTTATTCCAATTTGGGCATCAAATGATCCGGATATTTTAATACATTTCGAATGCAATAAACTTTTTTTGAAAATACTGAAAATTTTCACAAAACTACGTATTTTTGAAAAAATACTAAAAATTTTAGTTTTTTAAAATATGGATATCAAACGATCGGTTTTTTTTATACATTTCGAAAGTTATAACACAAATTGTTGAAAACACTCAAATTATTCACAACACTACATATTTTTGAAAGAAAAAAATCTCAAAATTTATTTTTTTCACTATATGTATCAAATGATCGGAATGCATATCGAATGTAATATTTTTTTTAAATACTTAAAAATTTCACAAATCAACGTATTTTTGAAAAAATACTCAAAGATTCAGTTATTTTCAACATGGGTATCAAATGTTTTGGAATTTTTGCAACCATTTCGAATGTATTTACAGCATTTGTTGAATATACGGTTTGAATCCCGCGGCGGGCGCTCTAAAATTCTTTGTGTAAATATGGGTATTCGGCGCCGTCGCTCCGTGCCATACTTTCATACACTTAGGAGCTCAGGGCGGCGAAGTCCTTGTAGATAAAAAGGAAGACATTAGTGGTTGGTACTAGCAATGGTGGCCGACAGCTATAAAGTCAACTTCGTTTTGTTGAATATACGGAACATGTTTTACAAATCAAGGTATTTTCGAAAATTTCTGAAAATTTCAGTTTTTGGTAATATGGATATCAAATGATCGGGACTTTTTCATACATTTGGAATGTAATAGCAACAGTTTTTGAAAATAATCAAAATTTTCACAAAACTACGTGTTATCAAAATTTCAGTTTTTCACAGTATGGGTATCAAATGATCGGATTTTTGTATTACATTTTCGGGTGTTCTCGGATGTACTACAATTATTAATATTTACAAGAAAAGTGCTTGGGGCGTAATCTAATCACAAGACTTTCCAGCATGCTTTCATCGGACTGGCTGCGTTTGTGTTAGATTAGAGTAGATTAGATTAGTATGGGTATCAAATGATCGGGATGCCTCATACATTTTTTTTTCATAATTTTTTTTTTCGTAAAAAATAAGTTTTGTGAACATTTTGAGTATTTTCAAAAAATGTTGTAATAACATTCCAAATGTATAAAAAAGTCTCGATCATTTGAAACCCATAGTGCAAAAATTTTAATTTTGAGTATTTTTTCAAAAAATTGTAGTTTTGTGCAAATGATGAGTATTTTCAAAATATGTTGTTGTTACTTTCGAAATGTATTAAAAAACCCGATCATTTGATACCATCATTGCAAAAAACTTAAACTTTGAGTATTTTTTTTCGAAAAGAACGTGCAATAAATGCAAAAAAGTGCAATAACAATAGTTTTGAGAAGTTTTTCAAGAAACAATGGATTTTCAAAATACAGGAAAATCGTATATTTGTGAAAATATTCATGGAACTATAATTACAATGGAATCATCCCGATTCCAAATCACTGTATTTTTTTGATGTTTGCATCATTATTCATTTGATTATGGATAATGTCTCCCATGTAGTCACAATCCCATTAGTTCAGTTATGCACGCCTCGGTTTAGCAGGGGGATGAACCGAGCATGACTGTACGCTTTTCTCTTGAAAATTAGACATTTTCAAATGAAGATATCTCGAGTTTAAAGAAAAATATCCCTTGGAATTTTTTCAGCGTTTATAGTGTTAGACCTCCTCTTACGGATGCAACCTGATTCTTAAAATTTGGCCTGCACCTTTTCGAGATATTTTAGTTTTAAATATGCATCTATTTTACCTCAAAATGGCTGTTACTTTTGACCCCTAGTTCCAAATTGATTTGTCAGGACTTAAACATTTTCGTTTTTCAGAGCTCTAAAAGTGCTTTGAACAACACTTTTCTCTAAAACTTAACCCTGAATTGCTACATTCAAAAAACTGATTTTTGAAGGCTTGCTCAGATGCTTTTTCTTAATTTGGTCGTAGAAAGCGTAAATTACGAGATAAAATTTTGGTGTCTTCGACAAAGTTGCTTAAAATGGCTAGCCCAACAACTTTCTAGAAATAAAAAAAATACCAAAAATATTCCTGAAAAGTTAGATTTCACAGTTTTCGTGAACCATCCTAATTTTGAACCAATACAAAAGTTGCCCTTTTCTATTTTCAACAAGTCTTCTCAAGACACCAAAGCCCCAAAACGTCACCATCTCTCGGAATCACTTAATTTTGCATTCTGGACCACTGTGCACTGTAGAAAAATGCACTTTAAAGGTACACAACAACACAAATAGTATTTTTAAAGAAGATTTGAATCCAAATTTCGTTTCCATACATTTTATCATGCCTCATTGATTTTTCATTGATATTCTATTTGAAGATTCTTGCAACGAATAATTAAATTGGAAAGTTTTTGAAAAGACCAAAAGGTTGGGCATCCGTTCCTTATGTTTACACATCAATTTTTTTGTAATTATCACCCAAAGGAAAAATATATCTCAAAATCTGCAACAGGGGATTTGCTGCAGAAAATGTCACATTTTATAACATTTTTTGCAGCAAGCCCGTAGATCATTTTTGCCCGCGTGTAATCATTTCAGCGATCTGCAGTTCTCACCAACACATATAATGCTGGCCCGTTCCCGAGCAACACTCCAAAGAGAAGAATATGTTGGTGCTCTTTCACTTACATTTCATCAAGCGTCCATGGCGCGGTGGTAGCGTGTCGGATCAGTAATCAAGAAGTTGGTGGTTCAATCCACGTTCTGTTAAGGGTTTTTTTTTGTGAAATACAACCAAAAAGCCGTCGGTAATGTCGATAATTGTCGGTAACGGGCAAAAATGTCATACCCCTATATCGCAAAAAATGCATGAGGACAGTTTTCATGCAGATTCTGATATACTTTCATGCCGCCATGCATCACAATCATGCGACCGTCGTTTGGGTGTATGCTCTACAATTTTTAAGAACATTATAACACTCTTAAAAAACACCCCAACAAAGTAACACAAAACAAAATCTTTTAGTGAAAAATTGTGTTCTAAATGAAAAATTACCCTTCTGAGTTATTGAAGATTCAAAAAGTACGTTTCACATAAAATGGAATGTCCCAAAAAAAATTATAATTGAGTAAAAAAATAAAAAAGATAGAGAAAACGACAAAGGTTTTAAAACTATTTTTGTGTTTTTTTTTTTGGTAAAAAGTACTCGACATCAAATTTCAAAATCAACACTTTTTAATGTTGTAAATTATTAAAATACACGTCCTTTTTCGAATGTTAAAAAATGAAAGGGGTCTTACCACCCCTCCATCACGAGATAACGAAAAATGGACATTGGATTCGTGATCAGAGACCAAAACCAACTCTTAGGAGAAAGTTTCACTCAAATCGAATCGGGGCAACTTTTTCTGATTTCGAGTAAGTTGGCAGAGAATTTCCCATTACAATAGACTTCAGCCCGAGGAAAGTTTCCTGGAAGACTCAGCGGTTAGATTACGTCCCAAGTAGCCCTGTAAATGTATAGTAAAAATTGCAGCAGCCAGGCCTACTGCGTTGCATTAACCGCAAAGACAATTTCTGTGAGCGGACCACATTTCACAGAATCAACTGGGGAGGAAGGATGCGTGGACATACCGACCAAACGCTTCGAAAGTGTCAGGTGTAGAGTGTTAGACTAAATAATTATAATTTTCAGGGGAAAAATTGGGATTGGTATATCTAACCAGGAGACAGACCGACCGAATCACGTGGAAGTCAATTAATATTTTCGAATCGTCCACTGGTTCTAGCAAAGAAGTTACACTTCTGGCATGTTCCAGATAATTCAGAAACTGTTGGATTTCACAAGAAAAAAACATTATTTTTACAATTAATGGAAATCACTTATGGAGGGCCTCGTGGCGCGGTGGTTAGCGGCTTCGGCTGCCGATCCCTAAGATGCTATGGGGCGCGGGTTCGATTCCCGCCTTACCCTCCTGGCCTTCTATCGGATGGGGAAGTAAAACGTCGGTCCATTTGCGTAAAAGAGGTTTTGGGTGACTCACCACACATAACCTTCGGATGCCTAGAAATGAGCAGAAACTTGCAACAGAGCCCAGAGCTTTGCTTTTTTTGGAATCTCTTATTTTTCTTGTTAAAAGTATTAAAATTTAAAATTCCAATTTTTTTCTACCAGACATACTTCTTGTGATTTGAAGATGATATAAGAAAGATATCACAGTTCAACAAAAAATCAAATGTTTCTTGTCTCTGAGACGAGTATATGTGTTTCTAGTAGAATTTTGCCTGCTAAACCCGAATCCGGGTCCAGAATTGCTCCAAATGGTCCCAATTTTGAGATACACCCGTTTGAAATATTAGTTTAGGCCAAAATTAGCTACTTTGTCGATTATTTTACAAAAGAACTATTGAATAAACAACCAAACCAATACATGTATCTTATAGTTCACGTTTTCCCCTTTCTGAAACACTCCTGGTTTTTAAAATTTGATTGTTTCTACGCATATTTATAGCCATTTTAAAATTATATTTTCAGTTGGTTCGCATTCAAGTTTTTCCAACTTGCATGCAAGTCAAATTATGCTGGGATATCAATAATTAAAATCTAAAATGCTTTGCAAAACGTTAAATAAGTTTGTCTAGGTAATCTAATTGATCATATTTCATGTAATTTTGTCTGCTGAATCCATTCCCATCATTAGATTTTTTCAAAAAGGTCAGGTTTTTGAGTAAAAATTGAATTTTCGATGATTTTTTCAAAATAAAATCTATTTTATGCAAAAGTATGACTCAGAGATGACTAGTGTCGATGTCTCGTCAGTTTAATTGATCATTTTTAATGTATTTTTGTCTGCTGAATCCATTCCCATCATTGGATTTTTTCAGAAAGGTCAGCTTTTGAGTAAAATTGAATTTTCGATGATTTTTCAAAATAAAATCATTTTATGCTAAAATATGACTCAGAGATGACTAAATGTCAATGTCTCGTCATTCTAATTGATCATTTTAATGTATTTTTGTCTGCTGAATCCATTCCCATCATTAGATTTTTTCAAAAAGGTCAGCTTTTTAAGTAAAAATTGAATTTTCGATGATTTTTTCAAAATAAAAACTATTTTATGCTAAAGTATGATATAGAGACGACTAAATGTGGATGTCTCGATTGATCATTTTTTATGTATTTTTGTCTGCTGAATCCATTCCCATCATTCGATTTTTTTTCAAAAAGATCAGGTTTTTGAAAATATAGAGTTTTGATGATTTTTTCAAAATAAAATCTATTTTATGAGCAATTCTCTTTGAAATCGGCCGATATCGACCATTTTTATTTATTATATTTTTGATTTGGCTCAAACTTTGTGGGGCCTTCCTATGACCAAAGAAGTTATTTTGTGCCATTGGTTCACCCATACAAGTCTCCATACAATTTTGGCAGCTGTCCATACAAAATGATACGTAAAAATTTAAACAGCTGGAACTTTTGAGTGAATTTTCTGATCATGGCGTCTTCGGCAAAGTTGTAGGTATTCTTGAGGACTATTGAGAAAAAATAGGTACACGGAATAATTGCCGAATTTTTTATTAACTTTTTTTTCACAAAAACTCGAATTCCCAAAATACGTATATTTTTGATTTTCGAGATTTTTATAAATTTAGAGGACAAAAAATCACAACTTTTGAGCCATAGATAAACATGGTCTAAAAATCTACCGCCAAGTCATGTATTTTTGAAAATGCAGTGATTTTTGGAAAAATAGAAATTTGATACAAAACAAAATTTGACCTAATTTTTTTCGTTAAATTTAATTTGCAATCGAAAAGTACAGATTTTTGATAAACGGCTCCGTTTTCAAGATATAGCCACCTAAATATTCAATATTACGTCCTTTTTAAATGTCAGTCTTGATTTTTTTTTTGAAAATTTTGTTTTTGAAAAGATCGTAATTTTTTAAGAATGTTGTATGTGTTAACATTGAAAATCGGAACATAAGTTGCTGAGATATCGACATTGTAAAATTGTGGGGTTTTTGAGGAAGATTTAGACAACCTCAATTTACCTCTTTCTTTTTTGTTTGAACCGCTGTATCTCAGCAACTAGAGATCCAATATTCTATGTCCCTTTGACAATTTTGTAGAAAATCAAAGATCAGAATCTTTTAAAAATTGATATTTTTAGAAGAGATTACTCATGGTGAATATTTTTAAAAATCAAAATACTGCAAATATTTCGCAAAAATCAAACATTGGGTGACTATATCTTGAATACGGAGCCCTTTATCAAAAAATCTGTAAAGTACTTTTCGATTGCAAATCAAATTTAACATAAAAAAATTAGGTCGAATTTCGTTTTGTATAAAATTTCGGGTTTTTCTAAAAATCACAATTTATTCAAAAAATCATAACTCGGCAGCAGATTTTTTGACCATACTTATCTATGGCTCAAAAGTTGGGTTTTTTGAAAATCAAAAAATACGTATTTTGGGAATTTGATTTTTTGTAAAAAAAAAAGTTAATGAAAAATTCGGTAATTATTCTGTGTACCTATTTTTTTTCTCAATAGTCCTTAAGAATACCTACAACTTTAACGAAGACGCCAAATTGATCAGAAAATTAACTTAAAAGTTCCAGCTGTTTAAATTTTTACGTACCATTTTTGTATGGACAGCTGCCAAAATTGTATGGAGACTTGTATGGATGAACCAATGGCACAAAATAACTTCTTTGGTCATAGGGAAGGCCCCCACAAAGTTTGAGCCATATCAAAAAATATAATAAATAAAATTGGTCGATATCGGCCGATTTCGAAGAGAACTGCTCATAAAATAGATTTTATTTTGAAAAAATCTATTTTTACTCAAAAACATGACCTTTTCGAAAAAATCTAATGATGGGAATGGATTCAGCAGACAAAAATACATTAAAATGATCATCGTCATTAAGTCATCTCTAAGTTATACTTTTGTATAAAATAGATTTTATTTTGAAAAAATCATCGAAAATTCAATTTTTACTCAAAAAGCTGACCTTTCTGAAAAAATCCAATGATGGGAATGGATTCAGCAGACAAAAATACATTAAAAATGATCAATTAAACTGACGAGACATCGACACTAGTCATCTCTAAGTCATACTTTTGCATAAAATAGATTTTATTTTGAAAAAATCATCGAAAATTCAATTTTTACTCAAAAACCTGACCTTTTTGAAAAAATCCAATGATGGGAATGGATTCAGCAGACAAAATTACATGAAATATGATCAATTAGATTACCGAGACAAACTTATTTAACGTTCTGCAAAGCATTTTAGATTTTAATTATTGATAACCCAACATAATTTGACTTGCATGCAAGTTGGAAAAACTTGAATGCGAACCAACTGAAAATATAATTTTAAAATGGCTATAAATATGCGTAGAAACAATCAAATTTTGAAAACCAGGAGTATTTCAGAAAGGGAAAACGTGAACTATAAGATACATGTATTGGTTTGGTTGTTTATTCAATAGTTCTTTTGTAAAATAGTCGACAAAGTAGCTAATTTTGGCCTAAACTAACATTTCAAACGGGTGTATCTCAAAATTGGGACCATTTGGAGCAATTCTGGACACGGATTCGGATTCAGCAGGCAAAATTCTACTAGGAACACATATACTCGTCTCAGAGACAAAATCTTGTTGGACTGTGTTATCATTCACTTCAAAGAAATTTCCATTTCGAAGCCAAACGGGATTCCGGGAAGAAATGTTAACAGTCTGACTATGATGCTTCATCAAAGTGCATTCCATGAAATGATACAGTACCGGATTTGAATGCCAGAGAAACTCAATCAGAGTTGCTATCAGAATTTATTTAAGTAAAAATAGCTGGAAATGTTTCTTTACCAGAGAATGGAATTTGTACCAATCAAAATCTGTTATTTGCTTTTGAATAGATTGAATGGTTTCTTTAAAATTTTGATACATAGTAATAGTTTTAACGTTTAACGTAAAATGGATTGATCAATAAGGTGGTTCATAGATACATGATAACGAAAAAATATTATTATTTTGTTAAGCATTAACTGGATACACAGTCCAACAAGATTTTGTCTCTGAGACGAGTATATGTGTTCCTAGTAGAATTTTGCCTGCTGAATCCGAATCCGTGTCCAGAATTGCTCCAAATGGTCCCAATTTTGAGATACACCCGTTTGAAATGTTAGTTTAGGCCAAAATTAGCTACTTTGTCGACTATTTTACAAAAGAACTATTGAATAAACAACCAAACCAATACATGTATCTTATAGTTCACGTTTTCCCCTTTCTGAAATACTCCTGGTTTTCAAAATTTGATTGTTTCTACGCATATTTATAGCCATTTTAAAATTATATTTTCAGTTGGTTCGCATTCAAGTTTTTCCAACTTGCATGCAAGTCAAATTATGTTGGGTTATCAATAATTAAAATCTAAAATGCTTTGCAGAACGTTAAATAAGTTTGTCTCGGTAATCTAATTGATCATATTTCATGTAATTTTGTCTGCTGAATCCATTCCCATCATTGGATTTTTCAAAAGGTCAGGTTTTTGAGTAAAATTGAATTTTCGATGATTTTTCAAAATAAAATCTATTTTATGCAAAAGTATGACTTAGAGATGACTAGTGTCGATGTCTCGTCAGTTTAATTGATCATTTTTAATGTATTTTTGTCTGCTGAATCCATTCCCATCATTGGATTTTTTCAGAAAGGTCAGCTTTTTGAGTAAAAATTGAATTTTCGATGATTTTTTCAAAATAAAATCTATTTTATACAAAAGTATAACTTAGAGATGACTTAATGACGATGATCATTTTAATGTATTTTTGTCTGCTGAATCCATTCCCATCATTAGATTTTTTCGAAAAGGTCATGTTTTTGAGTAAAAATAGATTTTTTCAAAATAAAATCTATTTTATGAGCAGTTCTCTTCGAAATCGGCCGATATCGACCAATTTTATTTATTATATTTTTTGATATGGCTCAAACTTTGTGGGGGCCTTCCCTATGACCAAAGAAGTTATTTTGTGCCATTGGTTCATCCATACAAGTCTCCATACAATTTTGGCAGCTGTCCATACAAAAATGGTACGTAAAAATTTAAACAGCTGGAACTTTTAAGTTAATTTTCTGATCAATTTGGCGTCTTCGTTAAAGTTGTAGGTATTCTTAAGGACTATTGAGAAAAAAATAGGTACACAGAATAATTACCGAATTTTTCATTAACTTTTTTTTTTACAAAAAATCAAATTCCCAAAATACGTATTTTTTGATTTTCAAAAAACCCAACTTTTGAGCCATAGATAAGTATGGTCAAAAAATCTGCTGCCGAGTTATGATTTTTTGAATAAATTGTGATTTTTAGAAAAACCCGAAATTTTATACAAAACGAAATTCGACCTAATTTTTTTATGTTAAATTTGATTTGCAATCGAAAAGTACTTTACAGATTTTTTGATAAAGGGCTCCGTATTCAAGATATAGTCACCCAATGTTTGATTTTTGCGAAATATTTGCAGTATTTTGATTTTTAAAAATATTCACCATGAGTAATCTCTTCTAAAAATATCAATTTTTAAAAGATTCTGATCTTTGATTTTCTACAAAATTGTCAAAGGGACATAGAATATTGGATCTCTAGTTGCTGAGATACAGCGGTTCAAACAAAAAGAAAGAGGTAAATTGAGGTTGTCTAAATCTTCCTCAAAAACCCCACAATTTTACAATGTCGATATCTCAGCAACTTATGTTCCGATTTTCAATGTTAACACATACAACATTCTTAAAAAATTCCGATCTTTTCAAAAACAAAATTTTCAAAAAAAAAATCAAGACTGACATTTAAAAAGGACGTAATATTGAATATTTAGGTGGCTATATCTTGAAAACGGAGCCGTTTATCAAAAATCTGTACTTTTCGATTGCAAATTAAATTTAACGAAAAAAATTAGGTCAAATTTTGTTTTGTATCAAATTTCTATTTTTCCAAAAATCACTGCATTTTCAAAAATACATGACTTGGCGGTAGATTTTTAGACCATGTTTATCTATGGCTCAAAAGTTGTGATTTTTTGTCCTCTAAATTTATAAAAATCTCGAAAATCAAAAATATACGTATTTTGGGAATTCGAGTTTTTGTGAAAAAAAAGTTAATAAAAAATTCGGCAATTATTCCGTGTACCTATTTTTTCTCAATAGTCCTCAAGAATACCTACAACTTTGCCGAAGACGCCATGATCAGAAAATTCACTCAAAAGTTCCAGCTGTTTAAATTTTTACGTATCATTTTTGTATGGACAGCTGCCAAAATTGTATGGAGACTTGTATGGGTGAACCAATGGCACAAAATAACTTCTTTGGTCATAGGGAAGGCCCCCACAAAGTTTGAGCCAAATCAAAAAATATAATAAATAAAAATGGTCGATATCGGCCGATTTCAAAGAGAATTGCTCATAAAATAGATTTTATTTTGAAAAAAATCATCAAAAACTCTATATTTTCAAAAACCTGATCTTTTTGAAAAAAAATCGAATGATGGGAATGGATTCAGCAGACAAAAATACATAAAAAATGATCAATCGAGACATCCACATTTAGTCGTCTCTATATCATACTTTAGCATAAAATAGTTTTTATTTTGAAAAAATCATCGAAAATTCAATTTTTACTTAAAAAGCTGACCTTTTTGAAAAAATCTAATGATGGGAATGGATTCAGCAGACAAAAATACATTAAAATGATCAATTAGAATGACGAGACATTGACATTTAGTCATCTCTGAGTCATATTTTAGCATAAAATGATTTTATTTTGAAAAAATCATCGAAAATTCAATTTTTACTCAAAAAGCTGACCTTTCTGAAAAAATCCAATGATGGGAATGGATTCAGCAGACAAAAATACATTAAAAATGATCAATTAAACTGACGAGACATCGACACTAGTCATCTCTGAGTCATACTTTTGCATAAAATAGATTTTATTTTGAAAAAATCATCGAAAATTCAATTTTTACTCAAAAACCTGACCTTTTTGAAAAAATCTAATGATGGGAATGGATTCAGCAGACAAAATTACATGAAATATGATCAATTAGATTACCTAGACAAACTTATTTAACGTTTTGCAAAGCATTTTAGATTTTAATTATTGATATCCCAGCATAATTTGACTTGCATGCAAGTTGGAAAAACTTGAATGCGAACCAACTGAAAATATAATTTTAAAATGGCTATAAATATGCGTAGAAACAATCAAATTTTAAAAACCAGGAGTGTTTCAGAAAGGGGAAAACGTGAACTATAAGATACATGTATTGGTTTGGTTGTTTATTCAATAGTTCTTTTGTAAAATAATCGACAAAGTAGCTAATTTTGGCCTAAACTAATATTTCAAACGGGTGTATCTCAAAATTGGGACCATTTGGAGCAATTCTGGACCCGGATTCGGGTTTAGCAGGCAAAATTCTACTAGAAACACATATACTCGTCTCAGAGACAAGAAACATTTGATTTTTTGTTGAACTGTGTAATGTTGTTTTCCTTGAATTCCGCCCACCGAAGCGTGAAGCAACAATTTTCTACCCCGTTTTTCCAAGGCACCCCCCTCCAGCCCCACTTGCATTCATGCCAGTATACTCTGGGTTGACGGAGGACCAAACCGACGACGGTCCTTGGTTGTAAAAAAAAAAACAATCATCGCGCAGGAATTTTCCCTCTAATTTCCTCGGGGAAATTTTTATTCCTGCCAGCCTGCCTGCCTTTTGCGCACAGCAATCGTCGTGTCACGCCAATGTGTGCGTGTGTATGTGTGTGGGTGGAGAATTAAGAGGAAAATGGGAAAATGCCTTGGGCGGCTGAAATGTAGCAGTGGGAGGTGGGTTGTGGGAGCTGGGGCAAAAGGGGGTGGCACTGGGTAAAAGCAATAAAAAAGCCAAGATTTCGCGTTGCTGAATGCAGTTCCTGATGAGGAGGAGGATGATGATGACTGTTTCGGCTTGGAGTTTATTTTTTTGACGTTCCACTTGTCAGAGTGCCGTGGCCAAATCAGCGAACCGTGTCTGGCCGATAAGTACCACGTGAATATTCACGGTGCATGTGTTACGGGATTTGGTGCGTCAAGTAGTCGTCATTTTAGGCGGATTTTGTCACTCTGAAAAATTATGATTTTAAGATGCAGGCTTGTTAGCTAGCGTGGTTCACGTTTCTATGAAAAAGACAAAATTTGTTATTTTGTCTTGCATCAACCGGAATTTCGTTCTTTTATGTCCCCAGAAGCACTCCTGAAAATTTGAGCCCATTTGGTAAGGTCTAGGAGCTCCAGTTTTAATTTGAAATTTATATGGGATTTTGATTTATTTTCCATGGGAAACTATCTTTTTTTACATTGTATTAGGATTTTTTTTTATAAATCGATGAAATGACTTGATTCTTATAGTAGGAGATAGGTTTTGAACTGGGGAACAACTTTGTAGAACATACCAACATGCTAGGAAGTGACCCTTTAAAGATACAGATACTTTTAGATGGTGGCTTTTGAAGGGGCCAGCCACCATCTAAAAGTATCTGTATCTTTAAAGGGTCACTTCCTAGCATGTTGGTATGTTCTACAAAGTTGTTCCCCAGTTCAAAACCTATCTCCTACTATAAGAATCAAGTCATTTCATCGATTTATAAAAAAAATCCTAATACAATGTAAAAAAAGATAGTTTCCCATGGAAAATAAATCAAAATCCCATATAAATTTCAAATTAAAACTGGAGCTCCTAGACCTTACCAAATGGGCTCAAATTTTCAGGAGTGCTTCTGGGGACATAAAAGAACGAAATTCCGGTTGATGCAAGACAAAATAACAACTTTTGTCTTTTTCATAGAAACGTGAACCACGCTATTGTTAGCCCTAAGTTCAATTTATCAAAAAAAACCTCTTAAAATACCTTAAAATACATCGAAGCTAGGGAGGCAAAGGAAAACTTATATCTTATCCTACTAACCTTGAAAAATAAACTTATTATTCACGAAATGCTATGGAATCAACGGTCTCATGTGGTATTCTCAGAAATGGAGCGACATTTGGTTCCAACTATTTTTTTTGGATCCGTTTTTTGACTATTTGGCGACTATTTTTTGTATGCAACGCCGGGATCGTGGTGTAGGGGTAAGCGTGGTTGCCTCTCACCCAGTCGGCTTGGGTTCGATCCCAGACGGTCCCAGTGGCAGTTTTGGAGACGAGATTTGTCTGACCACGCCTTCCGTTGGATGGGGAAGTATATGTTGGCCCCGGTCTAACCTATAGGGTTAGGTCGATAGCTCAGTCTCACTATCCAAAAGTCGTCAGTTCGATCCCGGGGTGGATGGAAGCTAAGGTATAAAAAGAGGTTCCCAATTGCCTCAACAATCAAGCCTTCGGACACCTAGTTTCGAGTAGGAATCTCGCAATCGAGAACGCCAAGGCAATGCTGTAGAGCGAATATTTTTTGTATGCAACGATGTCCAATGGACATCGTCCATACTTTCCCTATGGAAAAGAAGCAATTATGTATCATTTTTTCCATGCAAGTCTCTATACAATTTTTCTAGCTGACCTGTAAAATTGGCAAAATGTGTAAGTAAATATATGAAAATCTTGAGGAGGAATTTTCTGAACGATTTGTTGTCTTCGGTGAAGTTGTAGATAATAATGAGGACTACTCGGAAAAAAAGATCAATAAAAAATACCCGTTTCTTTATTTAACTGTTTTCGTTTACAGTGTAAATAACATAAAAAGTTATTTTTTGGGAAATTATCGATATGTTTTAAAGTACTAAAGTATATATCTTTTCAGTCATAATGCATGATTATGCAATATCAGGTTATAGAGATAATCTTTAATATCACGAAAAATATCGAAAATGTGGTCAATAAAATTCTAAATGTTATCGGTTTCCCACGATTTCGCAAATCGATTTATCATTGTAGTTTTTAGTTTTCCATACAAGTTTCCATAATATTTCGGGGGCTGGTCATACAAAACCAATATGTAAAGGAGCCACCCATAAACCACGTGAAAACTGTTTTGAAATCTCAGATCCCCCCGTCGTGGACAATTTCCCTACAAAACAAATATTATTTTTTTTTTTGTATGAAGCGTGGACAATCGCTACTCTTAGGCGTACAATTTCGATTTCTATTCGTTTCTTTTTATTAATTTTGAAAATATTTACTTCTTGAATAAAGGCCGCCCTGAAAAAAATATTTGTCAATTCTGAAAAAAATCTTACAATTTAGTCTGTAAAATTTTGAAAATCGTTAGTTTCTAAGATGCAGCCTCACAAAGAATTCGAATCGATGATAATGAGTTTTTCTAAGTGTTACATAATTAGCCCGTAGTTTTCAACTAACGATATCTCGGAAACTATTGGTTTAAGAGGCAATATTTGTAAATTCTGCTCGGTTCGTATCGAGGTGCTCCGATTTGGATGAAACTTTCAGCGTTTGTTTGTCAATACATAAGATGAACTCATGTCAAATATGAGCCCTCTACGACAAAGGGAAGTGGGGTAAACGGGCTTCGAAGTTTGAGGTCCAAAAAACCTAAAAAATCTTAAAATTGCTTGCATTTCCGTAAAACTTCATCAATTCCAACTCTTTTTTTTTTAAACCTTGATATCTTTTTGCAACAGCCTCCAACACCCATACTCCCAGAGGTCAAAAGATAGGTAATTTCATGGACTAAAAGCCTACGGTATTAACTTTTTGGCCAATCGCAGCTTTTCTCATACACAGAAAAAAAAAATCATGGTAATATTACATCTGGGAAGGGGTACATCTTTTATGTCAGAAAAAAGGTGTAATTTTACCTCTGGAAATGTGTAATTTTACCACTTTCCTTGTGTAATGTCACTTTTTCAGTCTAAATTGAGGTAAAATTACATCATAAAAGAGGTAATATTCAACCTTCCAAAATTACAGCTTCCAAATTTACATTATTTTTTTCTGTGTAGTTTTTCGATTTTTCTACAATTAACATTATACAACGTTAGTTTTTGCCCTGTAGGCCTCCATAGCGGCACTTTTTTGTCATGTATTTGACATAAGTGTCAGAGGTTGGTGTGAGCACACACTTAATATTATTTAAAATATGTTATCAGGGCATCAAAATATATATTTTGACCTACTAACTAAACAAATTTGAAGATATTTGGTTGCATCATTAACGAGATACACTGTCTTGACCAAATCGTCTCAAAATTTTGGTGAAGACTCGTTAAGGTGAAGCCGTTGATCATTTTCTAAGAAATTTGATCATCACTATAAAATATTCTGTATTAAATTCAATTTAACGAATTTCAGCACCATAATGAATCAGCATGTGCCAGTTGTTGCCATCTTGAAGCCACTGAAGGAATTTTGGATCTAAATCAATTGTGCTTCAAAATTTATATAATTTTGTGGCACAGTCATTGACGTCCTAGTTGGCAATCTTTGATTAATGACGATTTCCATGACTTTACAAGGAATGGAATAATCGTTACCAAAAGGAATCATCATGTGTAGGGCACTATTCTAAACAACTTGTTGAAGGAATTTTGACAAAATATTGAAAGTGAGGCAAAATTTATATCTTTGAACGAAAAATCATGACAATGATGTCTTCAGGGCTAAACCGATTTCCAAAAAGTTTTTAGAAAAAAGATAAAAATATTTTTGTATTTTTCATAGAAAAAATCGTTAGATTTTGATATTTTATTATTTTAAGCAAAATATAAAAATCGGGCTTCGTCATGCACACGGGATATGTCTTGAGAGTCTTCAACTCAAATTTTAGCCAATTTGGTCCATCCCATCTCGAGATAACATGGCACCCGTGAATCAACTCGGTGTTTCGAGAAAAACGCTCAGAAAGTTTGACAGTCCGCTTTGCGCACGGCAAAATGTTGGGCTTAGAATCGTCTCTAACTCAGTTTAATCATGTAATGTCTTAATGAAACTTTCAGGACTGATTGAAAATAATCTTTTAAGTGGATTCAATAAATTTTATGAAATATGAAATTATGTGATTTTTACATGTTTGTAACCCCTTAATTATTTTTTTAAATGAAGCTGTATTGTTGTAAAGGTCTGCAAATTCCATCCGAATTTCATAGTTTAGACCAAGATTTTTTATGAGGAGATTAAAAAATTAAACGAAAGTTTAATTTTAATCATTGATAAATGGACCAATAATTTCCTAGATATCGTTAGTTGAAAATGACAGGTTAGTTAGGTAACGCTTCGTAAAACTCTTTTTCATCGATTTGAATTCTTTTTGAAGCTGTATCTGAGAAACTAAGTGCACGGTTTTCGAAGTCTTAGAGAGATTTTTTTTAGGAAATGTTCACTGTTTTTGTTTCAAAACGTATCAAAAAATTTAAAGAAATCGAAAACTTTAACTTGAAAACGGTACATTTTATAATATTTTTTTGATTTGATTTGATTTTACTACATCACATCATATAATATTTTGATCAGGTTTTCGATATAAACACGCTTTTTTCAAAAAAATATAATTCTTAGACATATCTTTTGGATAACAAATTATGCAAAATCGCTTCTTTTAACATATGAACTGCTTGGACAAAGTTTCATGAAAATAAAAATAAAATAATTAAAAAAATGTGAAATCGTAGAGAAGTGCTCAATCCACCTCAAATTTTGAATAGAAGAGTGAATCACAGAATTTTTGTCAAAGTGCATCGTTTTGGAGTGATTGTCATTTTTGGGCTTTTATTTTCGAAAATTTTATCATTATAAATTGTTTATGCTTTATTAGGGAAAACCACCCATAAATTTTTTTTTTTAAAAAATTTCGAAGATTCCCAACCATATTCTTTTCTAATACTTTGAAAATATATTTATTTTTTAACAGGCGATAACTCGGAATCTATTAATTCTTTTTTTTTAAATTGGTTTAAATTATTTTTGTAATTGTAACAACTTCCAAAAAACGGGCTAAAATTTCTCAGAATTATATTAATAGCTTTGATAAAAATAACTTTGACCAAATCGCTGTAGCTTCTCAAAATTTCTAAAAAAAAATTAAAAAAAATCTGATAAGTTGATATCATAAAAGATTTGCTGTTCAGTGTAATCTATGTCATGGGATAAAACAATACAACGCCATAATCGCGCACAGATGAAGTAAAACTCCTCTAGGACAACAAGTGTGTGTGTTTGCGTGTATAAGTGCGTGGGTGGGTTTTCTGTATATTTTGTTTTGTGTGTGGGTGGATAAGGATTGCGATCTACTGCCAAAGCTCCACGCGAAAAAAAAGTCAAGAGAAGGGAAGCAAATTTTATGAAGCATACTGCAAGGAAAAAAATGTGAGGCAAAAAGTAAGCGAATAACCATGATAATAATCAGAAAACTCGTGACTCGTCGCATCACACACTAACACAAATAGAAGGAAGAGGTTTGGGGGTGGTGGAATGTGGGGAGTGATTTATGTTGATGCGCTTATGAGGGCGAGATTGTGTGCAAGAGCAACGTGTATTGAAGGGGAGTGTGCGTCAACGTGGAAGTTGTGTATTTGCAAGGAAACCCGACGAATAGTGGCCTTCTGAATGACGGATTCACAGAATTATTTATAATCTTGAATATTTAATTTTAGAAAAAAAATGCTTAAAAAAAGGTGTTTATTTCAGAAAACACATTCTTCCCAAGATAATTTTTTTTCTCTAGTTCCAGCTGGTTAGCTGCAAAAATAGTGATGAGCATCCTTTTCCAACCCACTTCCTCTCCTCGCGAAGCGAGTGGAAAATAAATCCCAGGAAAAAGAATTTCCACACAAAACAAAGGAATTCATAGAATATCAGAAATTAAAAACTTATCCTCTCCGGGCTATTTTAAATGCTTCTTTTATGCAGCAGAACGTCAACGTCGTCGTCGTCGTCCTGAAGAGTCCTCTTGCCTTCTGCGCTCTGTCTTGGCACGATGATTATTACTAGCCTTCGGGCGCGGTTACGTAACACGGTGGGGAGAAGGGGTGGTAAATGAGCAGCCCCCTCCCGTGTGAGAAGGGTTGAGAAAGAGTAGGAGCAAGCATAAAAAAGTACGAGCATGACAGAAAAAATGGGTCTCCTGGACAGCGCTGAAGTATTACCGTTTTAATTCTTTGTGATGACTTGTCAAAATGGGGTGGTTAAATGGGAATGGTGGTGAAAAAAAGGGGAAGGGAGGAAGGGTGGGGGTGGTTACGCTGAGAGCTATCATTGTTTAGTGGGAGTTTATGGGCGGAAAGCACTGGTTCGTTGGTTTTTAATTTGCGGACAGCTTCATCTCTTTGAGTGTGGAGTAGTAGGAGCAACAGGAGTAGGATGACAAAAGGCAGATTGATGCCGGTACTATTATTTTTTTCATTATTTTGAGCTGTTGTTTTGCTAAAAGTGGTACGCCTAAAGTATTGGCCTGAAAATCAGAACAGCTGTGGGCAGTTTTTTTTAGCTGAGTCAAACTTATTGTGGAGAAACTGAACTAAACAAAACAGAATTAAGAGAAGAATGTTAACTTTTCACATACATTTTCAGAAATAGTTGGTTTGAGGTGATGATTTAAAATGAGCTTGTTTATTTTTTGTATATCTAATTCAAAATGTAGAGAAAACTCCAAAAATGAGAAAATAAATGCATTTAAAATACCTACAGTGTTCTACACTTTCCCAATTCTATTAAAATTAGACTTAAAATAAAATAATTACCTGAAAATTTAAATTGGTATTAAATGTTTAAAATAAAAACCACTTAAAGTTGTCATTTTTCAGATTAATACTGAAAACAAAATCACAAAAAATATTTTTTTGTAACGGTTCAAATTGAATTTAGTGCACAGATCATTAAATTTTCATATTGGTTTAAAAAAAACTGCAACATCACCACCAATGACGCCCATTTTGGGCACCATCTTAAATTTAAATATTCCTAATCATTTAAGTTTCGTTTATGGCCATACTGAAAATTGATAATCAAAAATTAAACAACGACAAAATTTTTTTTCGTGGCCTAATTTTCCGATGATTTGATTTGAATTTAGTTCTACAATATTAAATGAAAAAAACGATGAATTTAATTAAAAACTGTTAAACATGCATTTTCAGTGCTAAGACTTATATTGAAATACCACGTATTATAAAAATTTTATTTTGATTTTTTGTTACAAAATATTCGTGTGTGAATATAATGTTGGACATTAAAAAATGTCTCTAAATATTGTATGATTTGGGTGAATTTCATAATTCTAGTAAATTTTGGAACAAAAAATTAAATGAAATGAAATTGAAGGATATGTTTTTTCAGCATGTGTTCAGATACATATATTTTCGATTTTTAGGCTTTAAGTTTTGACATTTTTTTTTTCAATTTACATTAAATTTTTCTTGGAATGCTTGAAATCTCAAAAATGCGTACAAATTGGAGCATTTTTTTTATTCTGGAAATTTATTAAAAAATGCTTCAGTTTAAGTCTTAATTGCCTCTTAATTAAAACAATAACTAAACGAATTAAAATATTTAATTTCAAAATAATCATAAATATTTGAATTTTTTTGCAAAAAAACATGTTTGTAATTTTCATGTTTAAACTGTTTAAGAGAATACAAAAACATTGGAATGATTTTGCATAAATCATCGGGACTGGCAACACCAGCCAGCAACAGTGAAGTGTTCGGAGCTCTTCAGACTTTTCGATTTTTTCGCCGTAATTTACCGTGATTACCCGCGAGTTTGCTCCTCCAGCATGCCAAGGGCCAGCCGTGGCCGAGGCAGTTCGAGTGCGGCCTCGAAAAACCCGCGAAGTTCATCTACCGGCAGAGTGCAGAAAGGTAAACACAACAATGCCGCATCGACCGCCATCGCGCACGGGAGCGTGCCCGGTGACGTCACCGATCCTTCATTTTTACACGTGTCATACCGTCCACGTGAGTCCCCGGTACGGACGAGACAATCGACCCGGGCATCCGGAAGCACTTCCGGCCAGCAGCAGCAGCAGCAGCAGTCCACCAGCACTACGACAACAACCACTTCCAACGTTCCCACCAGCAACGAATTTGAGATGCTGAGAGGAGAAGAAAACAACACCGCCAGTGACAGCAGCAGTGCTAGCGACGACGATGACGATGATGAACTTGCGCGCAAGCAAGGAAAGCAGAAAAATGGTAACTCTCCGAAGGAACGACGACCACCTCCAATTTTTGTTTTGGATACGTTGGCTGACGATGTTGACGAGTTGCTTGAGGGACTCCAATATTGTCTCAAAATTAGCAAAACTTCTGTGCAAGTCATTACACACAAGAAGCTGCATTTCGACTTGGTGGTGAAGAAGTTGAAGTTGCGAAACTTCAAATTCTTCACATTTGATCCTGCAGAGAAGGTCCCAGTGAAGATCGTCCTTCAGGGATATCCGGACCGCCCGATCTCCGACCTGGAAGAACACCTGACGGGCGTCAAGGTTAAGCCTCGAGAGATAAAGGTGCTCTCAAAATCGTCTACGGTGACAGGTACGTACACCTTGTACCTCCTGTACTTCGATCGCGGGTCCGTCAAAATCCAGGACCTACGGTGGATCAAAGCACTGGACGGCTTCTTTGTGACGTGGCGATTCTACACGGAGAATCCGGCCGACGCAGCCCAATGCCACCGCTGTCAGAAATTCGGACACGGCTCAAGAAACTGCAATCTCCCACCCCGGTGTGTAAAGTGCGGTGAGACCCACTTCACCGAAAGGTGCAGTCTTCCGCGGAAAGACCAACTGGGGGAAAACGCCCAGCAGCACAAAGCACGTGTCAAGTGCGCCAATTGTGGTGGAAACCACACGGCGAATTTCCGTGGCTGTGCCGCGCGGAAAAAGTACATCGAGGAGCAGGACAAGAAGAAGAAAGCGCCAGCGTCCCGCCAACCTCCGAAGACTTCGAGCTCGACCGCTGCAGCAGCTGGCGGTGGAGCGGCTCCATCGACCAACTTAGCGTTCCCTCCCGGTTGGGGAGGTTCGTACGCTAGAGTAGCCGCTACTGGGGGCGGTTCTCCCCCGGGACAAGCTGATGTTACCGGTGATGATCTCTTCACGCTTCCTGAGTTTTTCGCCCTTGCTGGAGAGATGCTCACGCGCTTTCGTGCCTGTCGAAACAAGGCAGAACAATTCCAAGCTCTCAGTGAGCTGATGATGAAGTACATCTACAACGGATAAGCTGCCTTGTGCAGCGAAGTTTTTCGACGTCAATAGACAAAACATACTGTGATTTAGTTTTAAGCTTTTCTATTTCTATCCTTTTCCTTAGCAAATCTAGAAGGTTTTTTTTTAATTTTTCCTTCTCTTGCCAAATCCATTGTTAGAATATCCAATTACATCAAAATGAATTATAGTGTAAACCATAGTTGAAAGGAACTCCAAAACTCTATTAGGTTATAAGAAATACGGAATTGTAAATTGATTATTTACTGACAAAATAAATTGAATTGAATTGAAATTTTGCATAAATGTTTTAAGAATTGCTACAACAAGAAAAGTCGAAAGAAATAAGAAATTAACTTATCAGTATTTTATTAATGAATGCCATTTTGAATGTCAAATCTTTTGGAATATTTCATTTCAAGTTTAAGTGTACGAAATTTTAAGAAGTTTTTAAGATTGATAAATAAACTATGTTATATTTTTTCATGAACTTTTATTGTTACTGATGTAATGCATTTTTTTTTCTTATTTAAATTTAAGCATTCAATATAAGAAATAAGTGTTTTTTGAAACTTTCTTCAGCATTGATTATACATATAAATCATTGTTTTTTCAGTGCTTAGAATTTGTCCATGATTCTGAATGGCATCAGTAGTGCGGTGCTTGTGGGGACGCGCAGTCCTGTTTTTTCGTGTTATTTTCCGTCTCTTTTGTGTCGCTATTTGTGGACATGGGGTGATTGGATTTCTTCTTCTTCTTTATCCTTTTTTTTAGTTCGTTGGCCGATGAATTTTATTTTTGTTCTCTTTATATAGTTTTCGATAGAAACGATCCGATTTCTGTTTTTTGAGACAAGCAAGTCGTATTGCTGGATTAAGTCCTTTCCATATCATCGAGGATTGGAAGGCACTTCGACGAATATGTTTCAAGGCTTATGATATAAAATAATTTTAATGAATGAAGCCCTTCCTACATCATCGTTGATCGGAAGGCACGCCGACGGAGAATTTCTGGAGAATCATGGTCGAATTAATACTATATTTAAATCCCTAGATAGCTCTCTTTCTGCAGTCAGCTGCCTAAGATTTTTAAAATTTCAACCGATAAACAAATTGCTTATGGTCGCATCACCTACCACAGTGAATCCTGACCTCATACCCATCTTACTAACCCTTCAAAACTCATTTGATACTTTGTCGGAGACGCAGCCGATTTAGCGGTCCCATCACTCAAGTATCGGCTATCATTCCCATCCACTTCCCCGTGTCTTACCTCTGGTCGTGGCCGGCGTCGGTATTGATCAGCACGATAGGGACCTTTGAAAATTGCGAAGGGGTGATGTTTGTTTCCTACTTTTCATCTGTAGTCCACGGAGCAATGTTTGGGGTTCTGGTCAATAACGAAGTAGCAGCTACGGGTAGACACCAATGCTATGCTATGCTATGCTTAGAATTTGTCCAGTTACTTTATGTCATTTTTTTCTTTATGTCATTCGTTGTGTGGCCATTTCCTAACAAGTAATGATTAGTTAAACAATAGACAACATGAAAATTTCGTTGAATTGAAAACATTATTAAAAAAGAAACCCTTATTTAACAAAAACTTTGCATGTCTTTTTTCTGTAACCGAAGTCTTTTTCAAAGTGCATGATTGTTCTTGAGGATTAAAAATTAATTTTACCCAAAAACCATAATTTTTTTTTTTAAATCACAATGCCGTTGCAAATTATTGCATCTTCTTATCATGTTTTATCACGTTGTTAATATATTCAATATGAGTATATTTTAATTTACGCTAGTGCTAGTGGAATTCCCGGAAGTGCGAATTTTCGAATCTCAGGAATTTTCACATTTTGTCCTTGTTTTCCTGAAATTGAAATTAAAAAAACAAATTTTTGTCTGGAAAATTAGATTTGGGTATGAAAAAAGATGAACAGTTGAATTCTTAGTAATCAACATGAATTTTTAAGCTGTAATAGATTTTTTAGGCAAAAAACAGCATTAATTTGGCTTATTAGAAAAAAATGTTAAAATTGTTGATTACAAATCCGCAAATTTCATAGCACTTCAAATTTTTTGGATGCTACATGGGTAATTCTCTTCCAACTCACACGAAATCGGGAAAAGTTGCCCCGACCCCTCTTCGATTTGCGTGAAACTTTGTCCTAAGGGGTAACTTTTGTCCCTGATCATGAATCCGAGGTCCGTTTTTTTGATATCTCGTGACGGAGGGGCGGTACGACCCCTTCCATTTTTGAACATGCGAAAAAATAGGTGTTTTTCAATAATTTGCAGCCTGAAACGGTGGTGAGATAGAAATTTGGTGTCTAAGGAACTTTTATGTAAAATTAGACGCCCGATTTGATGGCTTACTCAGAATTTCGAAAAAAAAACGTATTTTTCATCGAAAAAATCACTAAAAATGTTTTAAAAATTGCGTAACGTGTTCCAATTTTTTTTACATTCAAGTAACGGAAAATGGGTGAACTTTTAAAACTTTTTTAGGGTTTTTTTTCGATGAAAAATACGTTTTTTCGGAATTCTGAGTACGCCATCAAATCGGGCGTCTAATTTTACATAAAAGTCCCTTAGACACCAAATCTCTATCTCATCACCGTTTCAGGCTGCAAATGATTGAAAAACACCTCTTTTTTCGCATGTTCCAAAAAGGAAGGGGTCGTACCACTCCTCCGTCACGAGATATCAAAAAACGGACCTCGGATTCGTGATCAGGGGCAAAAGTTACCCCTTAGGACAAAGTTTCACGCAAATCGAAGAGGGGTCGGGGCAACTTTTCCCGATTTCGTGTGAGTTGGTAGAGAATTACCCACATAATATATTTTTAAAGGATTGAGTATTATGTTAACAAAAATTTATCATTAAGTTTTTTTTAATTTACCATATTTTATATTTTTTCTTCAACCATCAGCATCTGGGGTGAATAAGGACAAATTCGATGAATTAAGACTGCTGAAGTAAATTTCTTGTATAAGATTTTTTGTAATTTTATTTCGGTTCAAACAGGAACAGATCTTAACAATTTGTACACCGATTTAAAATTTAATTGTTACTTGATGCCGCATCTTTTTATATTTTAACATACATGAGCAATTCTCTACCAAAACCGGAAATGGATTTTATTTGTATTTTTTGATTTGGCTCAAACTTTGTGGGGGCCTTCCCTATACCCAAATATGCTATTTTGTGTCATTGGTTCACCCATACAAGTCTCCATACAATTTTGGCAGCTGTCCATACAAAAATGGTATGTAAATATTCAAACAGCTGTAACTTTTGAGTGAATTTTTTGATCAATTTGGTGTCTTCGGCAAAGTTGTAGGTGTTGTTGAGGACTTTTGAGAAAAAAATAGGTACACGGAAAAAAAAAATTGAGGATTTTTTTATCAACTTTTTTTTCACTAAAACTCAATTTCCCAAAATACGTATTTTTTGATTTTCGAGATTTTTTGATATGTTTTAGGGGACAAAAATCCGCAACTTTTGAGCCATAGAGAAACATGGTCAAAAAATCTGCCGCCGAGTTATGAATTTTTGAAAAAATAGTGATTTTTGGAAAAAATCGAAGTTTCATGCAAAAACAAGTTTGACATTATTTTTTAATGCAAAATTGAATTTGCAATCGAAAAGTACTTTACATATTTTTTGATAAAGGGCTCCGTTTTCAAGATATAGCCACCGAAAGTTTGATTTTAGCGAAATATTTGCAGTTTTTCAATTTTTAAAAATAGTGACCATGAGTGACCATTTCTAAAAATATTTTTTTTTGAAAAGTTCAGAAAATTTGCTATAAAATTGTCTAAGAGACATTGAAGATTGGACCTCTGGTTGCTGAGATACAGCGGCTGAAAGAAAGAAACACGAAAATTGAAGTTTTCTAAGTCTCACCCAAACAGCCCACCATTTTCTAATGACGATATCTCAGCAATTAATGGTCCGATTTTCAATGTTAATACATGAAACAATCGTGAAATTTTCCGATCTTTTCGAAAAAAATATTTTGAAAATTTTAAAATCAAGACTAACATTTTAAAAGGGCCAAACATTGAATATTACGCCCATTTAAAATGCTAGTCTTGATTTAAAAATTTTCATAATATTTTTTTCGAAAAGATCGGAAAATTTCACGAATGTTTCATATATTAACATTGAAAATCGGACCATTAGTTGTTGAGATATCGTCATTAGAAAATGGTGGGCTGTTTGGGTGAGACTTAGAAAACTTCAATTTTCGTGTTTCTTTTTCTTTAAGCCGCTGTATCTCAGCAACCAGAGGTCCAATCTTCAATGTCTCTTAGACAATTTTATAGCAAATTTTCTGAACTTTTCAAAAAAATATTTTTAGAAATGGTCACTCATGGTCACTATTTTTAAAATTGAAAAACTGCAAATATTTCGCTAAAATCAAACTTTCGGTGGCTATATCTAGAAAACGGAGCCCTTTATCAAAAAATATGTAAAGTATTTTCGATTGCAAATTCAATTTTGCATTAAAAATAATGTCAAACTTGTTTTTGCATGAAACTTCGATTTTTTCAAAAATCACTATTTTTCAAAATTCATAACTCGGCGGCAGATTTTGACCATGTTTCTCTATGGCTCAAAAGTTGCGGATTTTGTCCCCTAAAACATATCAAAAATCTCGAAAATCAAAAATACGTATTTTGGGAAATTGAGTTTTAGTGAAAAAAAGTTGATAAAAAAATCCTCAAATTTTTTTTTCCGTGTACCTATTTTTTTCTCAAAAGTCCTCAACAATACCTACAACTTTGCCGAAGACACCAAATTGATCAAAAAATTCACTCAAAAGTTACAGCTGTTTGAATAGTTACATACCATTTTTGTATGGACAGCAGCCAAAATTGTATGGAGACTTGTATGGGTGAACCAATGACGCAAAATAGCTTATTTGGTCATAGGGAAGGCCCCCACAAAGTTTGAGTCAAATCAAAAAATACAAAAAATAAAAATGGTCGAAATCGGCCGATTTCGTAGAGAGTTGCTCACATTTTTAATGCTGTCATATAAAAAAAATAAATTAATGAAATATAAATATTAAAAAGAGACTTGCTTAATTTGAATAAAATTCCATTAAAAATTCTGGTTCGTTTAAAAGCCAAAGCACAACAAAAACAAATAAATATAAAATGTTTTTAAACTTATCTGAAAACTGAGCGCATGCAATGAGCATAAGCGAGCACGTGCTAGCTGTTAAGTCCTCACGCTCATTCGCAACCCTAGTTTTAGTCTAGATTTTTTGAAAACTTAAGATTCGGTTCACTTTCAAAAGATTTTAATCATTCAAGTTTGGAATTCATGGCACGTCTGCAAAAATGTTAAGTACTGATTTTTAATTCTTTATCAATTATAATAATCTATGTTCTATTGGGAAAGTATTTCATAAAAAAAAATGCTTTTAAAAATTGTATTTTTTGTCCACAAAAAATCAACAAAATATATTGAAAAAAGGCGATCCCCGAAAACTGTACATATTTTAAAAACACATACATACTGTCAATCTAAAATTCAAGTGATTTTTTATTAAATAGAAATTGTACGAAAAGAGCAAACATTTCACCATCACTCATTTTTTTTCAAATTTGATACATTTTATACACTCCTTAAGGCACGTGCATGTAAAATTACATTACTTTTGCCCTACATTAAAGACATTTTACTATTGTCTCTTGTTTGCACCCCAATTCCTCAGTAGGTACCTTGTTTTAGTAAATCAAACATCGCGTTGCTCTAGCTCTGGCCTATGCTGACTTTATAGCGCGCAAGATGGAGCAAGAAGTCAGCCTCAGCGCTGCTGCAGCCTGGAGAGCCTTATCTCGCGCAAACAGAACCAAAAAGGCAGTGTTCCTCCTCCCGCGAACAAGAGAGCAGAGTCTACTACCCGACGGTTATTTATAGCTTTAGTTGGGTCTTCCCCTCATTGGTGCGCTCACTTGGTATGTGGAATAGTGTTTGTTTCATAAATGATAACGACGTTAAACACGTGGAAGTTTAATTACAGTCGGTGTGTGGATGACCTAGATGTTGAGCAATTTTAATTTTTCTGCTTAATCGTTTCAGCTCAACTCTGATGAGAAATGGACGGCAAACAGATTTCACACTTTATCGTTTGAATTATTCAGCATTTTTTTGAAATTATGTCTTAAATAAGATATTAAACATTATTTTCCTTCTGCTCTTCAAAATCTTTCCCAATGGTCCCCAGAATTTCCCACCTTCACCAGCAGCGCAACGTCCTCCTCGCACCCCAAGACACCGCTCGGATCGCTGGTGTGGCCCGTGAGCGCACGTTTCCTCCGCGAACCGCACCCACCGTTGGACCGGCGCCCAACCCGGGAACCGAGCAGCAGGCCCCCGCCGTGTACTATGACCGAGGGCGCCACGACGACAGCGATTGAATGTCTGGATAGTGTGGTTGGCCAGCACGAAGACTCAGGAGCAGCGGAGCAGCAGCACCAGCAACAGGAAGTTACCAGAATCGAACTTAATCTACTGACGGGAGGACACAGCGACGCGGACGCGGGCAAGCAGCAGGTGGTCACGATGACGAACAAGGTATGAAACGGTGCTTTTTTGGAATCGTTTCTCTTAAGAGATGCAAAAGTCAAATTGGCTGAAAATTGATGTAAGAAAATCGGTATTTGACTCTAAAATGGTCAGAATTGACCTTAATTGGTCCTGAAATGTGAACCATGATATTTTTAATGGTTTTTGTTATTTTTCATCTGGATGTCATCAAATTATTTTGTTGAGCAGTTGAATATTATATTTTTAAATCCTCCTTAAACAAATTTAATAGTCAGCCTTAATTTCACAGATTTTTTTTGTATGCAGCACCTTCAATTATACTGAGTTTTTTTTGAAAAGATTTTATTTCTTTTTGAATGAAACAACCATTGTTTCCTTCAACTTTTAAATATACAGATTGAAAAATAAATATAATTAGAAAAATCAACGAAACGTCCATTTGCTAAAGATTTACTCATTTGATCTTAAAAAATTATAGACATTACATTTTTTTAAATAATCTTTTTTATTCTTATCGTCCTTCGTCAGGTAAACAGGATCTTTTTAACTTATCGGCACACCGAATTTGAGACGATTTGACAATCGCATTGATCTGGAAAATGGCAAATGAAAACAAAATTATCCATTTCTTAAAAATGTGAATTTTACTTTAAAAAAACTTGGATTATTGCCTCGAAATTTTCAAAAATTCACTAAATTTTACAGTGCAACTGTATTTTCTTCAAATTGATATTTTTTCTTCTTTGAGAAACTTGAATAACATTGATTTTTTAAAAGTTAGTAAAAAATAATGTATTTAAAATAACTTTTCAGTCATAAAATTTTGATTGATGAAAAGCCTTAAAAAGCAAATTCATTATACTGAAAATAAAGATCATTGCAAAGATTTTTAAATTATAAAAAAATAGTCAAGAAGTTAGGGAGCAAAACAAATTTCATGAACCTAATAGAATAACGAATAAAAAACTATTGAATAAATATTTTTCAATACTTTTTAATTTTGTGTGTTTAAAATAATTTTTAAAAATTTTGTAAAATATTTGAAAAAAGGTGTAAAATTTCGCAAAATGATGTTTATTTTTTATTTTTTTATAAGACCATATTCCGATTCAATAGATTTTACACTGCCTCATTTGCTTTTTTTATATTTATTAATGTGTTGAGGAAATTAATCAAAAAAATAAGTTAAAACGATCAATAAAATTTGAATGGCCACGAAGGTATTTAAAAAAGATTTAATAAAAAATCCATTTTAAATCCTTTGCGGTCGTACAAAGGATTATTGTACTCAGAAAAATAAGCTTTATCTTTGTGAACCAATTGAAATTGACAATAACAATGACAATACTTGCTTATGATTTAGTGATAATTTGAAGAAATATAGATTTTTTAAAGTTGAATTTTACGCAAAAAAAAACTTTTAAATGTATTTTTGTGATTAAAAATCGATTTCTCAATCGAAAAGAAACTAATTTTTTAAGTGCACCATTTGCTAGTTATACCCACTTTGAATAAGATTTTGAAGAAGAAAATTAGCAATTTTTCATTGGTTCAAAAAGTTTCTTTGAGAGCCCAATTCTGGTTTTTTTTTTCTTCAAAAAACTGGCTTTTTTGTGAGGAACAGCCATTTATATGTAAAGAAACTGAAAAATTGAAGTTTTTTAAGTATCGCAAAACTGCACTCAATTTTAATATTTAATGCCGATATCTCTGAAACTCATGGTCTGACTTCAATGTCTAAGAAAGTATTATTTGGGATATTTTCCGATGTTTACGAGAACAATATTTTGAAAATTTTGATAGCAAGACTTATATTTCAAAGGGACCTAGAATTAAATAATAAACATAATTTTTTTCGGAGCTTTTAAGAAAAATGTATAGATGAAGATTTCTCAAAATCTTACTTAAAGTGGCTATAATTAAATAACAGTGCACTTTTCTAGAAAAGCAGTGTTGAGTACTTATTGATTGCAGATTTAATTATTCATGGAAAAAATACTTTTAAAGTTATTTAAACAAAAAATGCCTTTTTTGTCCCCTAAAAAATATCAAAAATAATTTAAATTAAAAAAATACAGATTTTGTCAGTTAAATTTTGAAAGGTAAGAAAATATTAAAATCCAGCAATTCCATTTGAGAAGAGCATATACCTAATAAAAAGTTCACCGATCAAACTCAAAATTTTGTTGGGGTTTTTCTTGGCCAATATAATAAAACCTTTATTTCTTTTTTGGACATTAGGGTGACATACACTGCGATCGATTTTAGCTGTCTTGAACGCAAATAAAAGGCGATCAGTTGGCCTTTTTAAAAGAAAAATAGTTTGAGGACCGAAAAATTCAGCCTAACATTTGAAAAGGTCGTATGCAACTTCCAAATGCCGTTTTGACGGTGTCTGTACCGAAGAACCTATGTTTGAAAATATTGTTTATCGGATTCCTTGGGAAATTTAACGTAACATACTTAAAAATGAGAGCTGTTCATTCATGAACAGGATTTCTAGATTTGTTTTTTTTTTTTATAAAAACTGAGGTTTTTTGGCGCACCGCGCGCAAAAATTGGGAGCCATTTTTTTCACATAAACTAGAATAACTTTAAAATATCTGATTTATTGTTTTTTTTTTATGCAAGTCATTTTTTTTTTTTGCTGGAAAACGAAGATTTATCAAGCTAAACAATTGAAATTTATTTCAAATGATTAATTCGTAATTCCCATGCTTTTTGGTTTGTCTATTTTTATTATAGGTATTTAATAGATTTAGAAATAAACGATGATATCTCATCTAATCTCAACAGTAAAATTGATAAATAAGACAATAATTTAAAAAAATCTGCAAATGAAACTTACTATCCGGCAATGAATATGGAGAATCCGGCAATGAATATGAAGAATACATAGCATAGAAAGCTAGCTTAGAAAAGTTGATTCAGAATGTTTCAAATCTCGTTATTTTAATCAGGTCCAATAAGCAATCTTTTTGGGTGTTTTCAATACACCCAAAAAATAAAAATATGTAAATTTTGTTTATTCTACCTTTTCAAAAAACAATAAAAAAAACAAAATTCCAAAAAAATTCTTTTCTCTTGTTTGTCCAATTGATGCAAATGATGATGAAATCAGAAGAGGTTTTTTTATTGTTGCCCTAATGCGAAATCGACTGGAGCCTCGAGACACAAACTTCAAATTGAATTTGAAATGGATTAATAATATGGTGATTGTTCTCAAATATCTGGAAAACTTGTTTAATCTTTTGCTCGAAATTCGGACAGCAGTTCTAATTGGGTTCTAAAATGAAGCTTAGATTGCTGATATTATTGTTCACATCGATTAAGCTTATTTTTCTGAATACAATGACCCTTTGAACGACCGCAAAGGATTTAAAATGGATTTTTAATTCAATTTTTAAAAATTAACATCCCAGCCCTTTTTGACAGAAAAGGTTCTACTTGACAGCTCGTTCCAAGGGGACCATAGTTGATCCATCGATCTTGTCAATATTTTTTTTTTGTGTTAAAATGAAAAAAAAAGTGATCAAATATGGTTTTATCGTGTTTTTTACCGTTGTACTTGAAAATTTACCTTGGGCTTTAGTACCCAATTCGTAAATTTTGTAATTTGGTAAAAAAATTATAAAGACTAATGCAAAAATTTCACCAATTTTTTTTTACGAGCTATTGGATTCCGACAAAACATCTTATTCCTACAAACTCCGGATTTTCTTTGACTTAGGTGGCGAAAAAGGAGCAGCTGCCGGAGCGCGGCTCGTGGGGCTCCAAGCTCGACTTTATCCTGTCGGTGGTGGGGCTGGCCATCGGCTTGGGAAATGTGTGGCGCTTCCCGTACCTCTGCTACAAGAACGGTGGCGGTGCGTTTTTGATCCCTTACTTTGTGACACTGTTCCTGGCCGGCATCCCGATGTTCTTCATGGAGCTGGCACTGGGGCAGATGTTGACGATCGGTGGGCTGGGCGTGTTCAAGATTGCGCCGATTTTCAAAGGTTTGTAGCGGGGATTTCCATAGGACTCATTAAGGTTCAAGATTTTATGTTGATTTGTTTGATTTGTTAGGTATTGGTTACGCGGCTGCCGTCATGTCTTGCTGGATGAACGTGTACTACATCGTCATCCTGGCGTGGGCCATCTTCTACTTCTTTATGTCACTCAGAGCTGGTAAGTTGAATTCTTAATTAGGGTCTGCCTCATCAATACTAAACTTATTAAAACGCAGACGTTCCGTGGCGTACCTGCGACAACCCGTGGAACTCGGTCAACTGCGTGAACCCCTACGACCGTAAGGATCTGCTGTGCTGGGAGTCCCTTGGGGCGAACAACACGCTCACCAAGATCTGCTCGCTCAACTCGTTGAACGTAACCATGAGTGATCTGTCCGACCCCGTTAAGGAGTTCTGGGAGTAAGTTTCGAATCACTTCTATTTGGTTGATGAGTTGTCTGACTGGGTTTGGGGGTTTTGCTTTGTCCAATTAGACGTCGCGCGTTGATGATCTCCAGTGGAATAGATCAGGTCGGAACGATCCGTTGGGAGTTGGCTGGAACGCTGCTGCTGGTGTGGATTCTGTGCTACTTCTGCATCTGGAAGGGAGTGAAATGGACTGGAAAGGTCGTGTACTTCACCGCGTTGTTCCCGTACTTCCTGCTGACGATTCTGCTGATTCGTGGTATCACGTTGCCTGGAGCGTTCGAGGGTATCAAGTTCTACGTTAGTCCGAACTTGTCCAAGCTGTCGGAATCGGAGGTAGGGACAACTGGGAGCTTGATGATCTGGGGTAGATTCAAGAGGATTTGATCGTTTTCAGGTGTGGATCGACGCCGTAACGCAAATCTTCTTCTCGTATGGCCTTGGTCTGGGAACACTGGTCGCTCTGGGAAGCTACAACAAGTTCAACAACAACGTGTACAAGTAGGATCACCCAAAGATCCTCATATCTGAAGGATTCTAAACAAAACATTCAACTTTTCTCCAAACCAGGGACGCCCTGATCGTGTGTACGGTCAACTCGAGCACCAGTATGTTCGCCGGCTTTGTCATCTTCTCCGTGGTCGGCTTCATGGCCCACGAGCAGCAACGCCCGGTGGCGGAGGTCGCAGCTTCCGGACCCGGATTGGCCTTCCTTGCCTACCCCTCAGCCGTTCTCCAGCTTCCGGGAGCTCCTCTCTGGTCCTGCCTGTTCTTCTTCATGTTACTCCTGATCGGTCTCGACTCGCAGTTCTGTACCATGGAAGGCTTCATCACGGCCGTCATCGACGAGTGGCCACATCTGCTGCGCAAGCGCAAGGAAGTGTTCATCGCCGTGGTTTGCGCCATTAGTTACCTCGTTGGACTGACCTGTATTACGGAGGTTCGTTTTCAATCTCTACTTTGCCATAATCTAAAAACTAACCCTCACTCTTTGTTCGAACTAGGGCGGAATGTACGTGTTCCAGATCCTCGACTCGTACGCCGTGTCCGGCTTCTGTCTGTTGTTCCTGATGTTCTTCGAGTGCGTGTCGATCTCGTGGGCGTTCGGTGTGGACCGCTTCTACGACGGCATCAAGGACATGATCGGCTACTACCCGCTCGGCTGGTGGAAGTTCTGCTGGTGCGTGACCACGCCGGCGATCTGTGTGGTAAGTAGGGCGGCGGCGGGCAGCTGAAGGAGGAGATTGACAGTAAGGGTGGAACAGGTAATTTGCTTTCAAACATGAGCTGAGGTTGAGTTAGGTTGAAGGCGGCAGGGGATTGCAGCGGATGCGGAGGATGAGGACTGACTACTGGATATTCCAGCAGATGACACTGGTAGAAGGTAAATTTGCGTTGTGTTTTGAATATCTCGTTACAGTGAAGCTGAGCGGAAATGGACAACTGGGGAAAGAAACCTACTAGAACCCTCGTGCAGTCACGCTGGAATACTTACTACAAAATTTAATTGAGTGATTTTATATTTTACAAATAACTTGTCAACAAAAGGAAATAAAATCGTTTGAATAAATCATAACTGGAATAAACTATCATCCATTTATCTCAAGCTAAATAAAAAAAATTATATCATTGTCAGTGTACAAAAACCTTATTTTTTTCGATCAAGTATAACGCTTAAAAATAAATCAGTTTGTAACAAAATACGCTTAAAATTATCCTTGAAATAGATCAAAAAGAAATCCAACTTAAGATCCCAAAAAAGGGGTTTTTGCTATTGAAATACACGTAAGTATTAAAAACACACACGGATACAAACTTGGTTGAAAAAAAAATGATATTTTTCTTAACAGTGGTCAAGCAATTCCAGCTCAAATCAGGATTTTTTTCTGGTACTTTTGTACCCGACCATATCCGATTTCAATGAAACTTTGTAGACATGTTATCCTAGGCCTATATAAGCCAATTTTGTGTATATGGAGCCAATTGTACTCGATAATAACAATTGAGAAGGGCGTAAGTTATTCAAATATTTTTGTATTTTATTATTTAAAAATGATTGTATCTCGAAGCCGTTGTATCGTATCAAATCAAAAAGTGATCAAAGACAAACTTGTAGGAAATTGGACGGGCTTTCTGAAAAAAATGCACTGAAATAAAAATACATGCCACTTCCACGAGATTTTTTGATTTTTAAGTTTAAAAGTTAAATTTTAAGGTGATGTCACGGTTTTCTTTCTTTCAAATTTTTTAAAAAACCAGCCTAAGATGTTACAAAAAGACTGACGAAAAATGCAGGATGGTATGTCTCTCCTACAAAAATACAAAAACCATTTTCTAGAACTGTTTTTTTTAAATAGTCTAAAAGATAACAATTTTAAAAACCGATTGTGGGAATCGATTTTCCAGACAATTTTACATAAAAGTCTCGATATTGACCATTGTCCTATGTATGTCCCATCCTTGTGAAGATATAGAGCAATTCCATGTCAAATAGGGAATCGGTTGTACCCGACCCTCTCCGATTTCAATGAAACTTTGTAGACATGTTACCCTAGGCATATATAAGCCATTTTCGTGTATATGGAGCCAGTTACACTCGATAATGACATTTGAGAAGGGCATAAGTGTTTTAAATATTTTTGTATTTCGTAATTTCAATATTGCTATATCTCGAAGCCGTTGCATCGTATCAAAATGTGGTCAAAGACAAACTTGTAGGAAATTTGACGGGCTTTCCGAAAAAAATACACTGAAAGAAAAAAAAATACTCCACTTTTATGAGTTTTTTGATTTTAAAGTTTTAAAGTCAAATTTGAAGGTGAGCCCACGATTTTTTTTCGTTCAAAGTTTTGTGAAGATAGCCTAAGAGGTTACAAAAAGACTCACGAAAAATGCAGGATGGAGCAACTCACCTAAAAAAATACAAAAATCATTTACTGAAACTGTTTTTTTCAAAAGTGCTCTAAACATCAAAATTTTCATAATCCAAACACGAGAGTCGATTTTCCAGACAATTTTACATAAAAGTCTCGATATTGACCATTGTCCTAAGTCCAATCCTTGTGAAGTTACAACGGTTTGAAAAATAAAAATGATGAAAAAATAGGATTTTTGATAGTTTTTGGCGATTTTTATATGACAGACTTGATTTTTCAGTCTTGAAAATATTTTTACCGGAAAGCTCGTCCAATTTTCCATAAATTTGTCTTTGACCACATTTCAATTGGATGTATGGGTTTAGATTTAAGCTAATTACATTGCTCATAAATGAAAACATAATATTTTATCAGTGTAGTATTGTAACCTAGATAGTAAATTAGCCTAAATCTGTAAGCTCATGCATCCAATTGAAATGTGGTCAAAGACAAACTTATGGAAAATTGGACGAGCTTTCCGGTAAAAATATTTTCGAGAATAAAAAATCAAGTCTGTCATATAGAAATTGCCAAAAACCATCAAAAAACCTATTTTTTCAACATTTTTATTTTTAAAACCGCTGTAACTTCACAAAGATTGGACTTAGGACAATGGTCAATATCGAGACTTTAATGTAAAATTGTCTGGAAAATCGACTCTCGTGTTTGGATTATGAAAATTTTGATGTTTAGAGCACTTTTGAAAAAAAAACAGTTTCAGTAAATATTTTTTGTATTTTTTTAGGTGAGTTGCTCCATCCTGCATTTTTCGTGAGTCTTTTTGTAACATCTTAGGCTATTTTCACAAAAATTTTGAACGAAAAAAAATCGTGGGCTCACCCTCAAATTTGACTTTTAAACTTAAAAATCAAAAAATCTCATAAAAGTGGAGTGTTTTTTTCTTTCAGTGTATTTTTTTTCGGAAAGCCCGTCAAATTTCCTACAAGTTTGTCTTAGACCACTTTTTGATACGATGCAACGGCTTCGAGATACAGCAATATTTAAATTACGAAATACAAAAATATTAAAAACACTTACCCCTTCTCAAATGTCATTATCGAGTGTAACTGGCTCCATGTACACAAAAATGGCTTATATATGCCTAGGATAACATGTCTACAAAGTTTCATTGAAATCGGAGAGGGTCGAGAAAAATGTACTTAAAAAATTCTTGTTTTGGGCTGGAATTGCTCTATAGCGGTTTTAAAAATAAAAATGTCAAAAATTTTATTTTTGGTGGTTTTTGACAATTTCTATATGACAGACTTGATTTTTCAGTCTCGTAAATATTTTTACCGGAAATGTCGTCCAATTTCCCATAAGTTTGCCTTTTCAAGTATCATTAAAAAAAATAAGAAAAATTTCTTTATACATTGAAACCGTTGTTCTACTTTTAAAAATATCAATGAATTCCCGAAAAAAATTTTTTCTTCTGAAATCTGTTATCTTTTTTGAACATTTTTTAAAAAGCATAATTGTGCCCAACGGCACAAATTCCATTGCAATGGTAAAGTGTTTTTAACAAAACTAATGATAATAATTGTGCCCTATTTGAAAATGAACGTTTAACAAAGAATTCCTTATAAATTACATTGTTTACATTACATTGTAAAACAAAACTTCAATGAAAGTTAATTTCTAAAAAACAATGTTTGCTCTGATTTTTTGAGATAATGTTATAATTAGTCCCCCCTTATTTGAAATTGAAATACGACGAACAGTACAATTTAAAAAAAAAAGTATGTAAAGTACAGGTCTTAAATAATCAAAAATAATTCAAAAATATGTTCAAACTAAATGGCTTTTTCACTAAATACTTTTAAAGAACTTAGATTTTTGCAAATCGAAAATTTTTTAGGTTTCTTTCTTATGAAATATTGATATTTTTATGAAAAAAAATCTTTTCATTGGCTTTAAACAAACATTTAACCCCCTTACACCCCCCCCCCCCCATCGATCTACAATGTCGACAAAATCCATGATTTAAAAAAAATTGTGTTGTTCAAAAAGCATTTAAGAACTATTCTCGGGTGAGTTTTCAAAAAGCCGTAAGAGCCATTGGTAAGCAAAGCCCTTTTTACATCGGCAATCGACCTACTTACTAAAACCAATTTCAAAAATGCTTGAGATTGTTCATCTACACGTGCTTCAAGTAACTAAAAACAAATGAAATATTGTTGCAATTTGAAGAAAAACGAAAATTAGTGTCGGAGGTCATGGTGGCTCTTACGGCTTTTTGAATACTCACCCGAGTATTATAATTTACCTTGTTTATTGCGACTTGACAAATGCTTTTAAAAATATTTTTTCAGGGGTCATCTTTATTTTGTGTTGGTTGACTAGCATTTCCATTATTTTGAGCATGCCTCTACGCTTTTTTTTATAGTTGATACGCAATTTTTTAACTGTTAATCTTTAGTAGAAATTAACAATCAAACAAAAAATTAAAAAGTTACGGAAAAAACATGAAAAAAAAAACTGGAAAGGCAAACACTATAAAAGCGGACAGAGTAAGCCAAATAAGTACTATCAGAAGCCAACATAAACTAAACATGATAAATCTAAATTCAAATACTTTTGATGTAAAACAGAAAAATAAGCGAAGTTAAGTTTCGTAGAACAAATGTTGCCTAAAATGACCTCCTGAACACGGGAAAAATAACAATTTTTGAAATGTGTTTTTCTGGAGTACCGTAAACTGGGGTGACTTGTGACGCTGAATCTCAGCAACCCGAGGTTCAATTTTCAATGTCTTTTAGACAATTTTATACCAAATTTTAGAAGCATTAAAAAAAATATTTTCAGAAATGGTCACTTAGTCGAAAAACTGCAAATATTTCGCTAAAATCAAACTTTTGGTGGCTTTATCATAGAATCGGGGACCTTTGCAAATTCAATTTTACATTAAATATTAGTTAAAATTTTTGTTTTGCATAAAATTTTGATTATTTCCAAAAATCACTATTTTTTTCCAAAAAAATCATAACTCGGTGGCAGATTTTTTGACCATACTTCTCTATGGCTCAAAAGTTGCGTGTTTTGTCCCCTAAAACATGTCAAAAGATGTCGAAAATTAAAAAAAATATGTATTTTGGGTAATTGAGTTTTTGTGAAACAAAAGGTAATAAATGACATTTTTTCTCAATAGTCCTCAACAATACCTTTAATTTTGCTGATGACACCAAATTGGTCAGAAAATTCACTCAAAAGTTACAGCTGTTTGAATATTTACGTACCATTTTTGTATGGACAGCTACCAAAATTGTATGGAGATTTGTACGGGTGAACCAATGAAACATCATAGCTTCTTTGGTCATAGAAAAGGCTCCCACAAAGTTTGAGCCAAATTTAAAAAAAAATACAAATAAAATCCATTTCCGGTTTTGGAAGAGAATTGCCCACCCGGTTCCGTTTTTCAAGGTTCAAAACTCAGCCTTTATAAAGCTTTACAATAGAAAAATGAATGTATAAAAAAAATATTGTAAGCACTAAAACTTTACTTTTATCCTCGTAGAGGGGAGCAAAACTTTCTATCGAACACAAATTGCTCTAAACCTCCCCCATCCCCCAAACGCAGCCTATTTGCACCCCAAATTAGCACACGGATTATTGCAAATTCGATATGCTAATTTGATCGATTGACGGAGGAGCACCAGCAAATTGGCCCGCTATTCATGATTGAAAACTAATTAATCCCCAGCATCACACGAATCGACGATCTGTTACATGATTTGTGTGCGTACCTGCCGGGGCCATTTGTGATGCTGAATTTCCTCCATCAATTGCAGAGCCGCGCGAATTGCCACGTGGGGAAAATCCTTTTTTTTTGTGGTGCGTTTGCAAATTTATGAGAACGCACCTAAAATTTACGTATCAATCGGATTACGTCAATCATTGGAATCTGATGCGCGATTGACACACGGCTTCAATTTCAGGTCGACCGACAGAGCTCCACTTTAAAGTTGGCCACCACCCACGTTGCATAAAACTATTAATAGATGATGTGAATCACCAATGTGGGGTTGGGATGTCCCCACGGGAGTGGAAAACATCATCGATTCGGTTTGTCGATTCGGACACGATGGCCAACGGCATCGCCGGCACTGACTGTTCGTTTGCCCCGGCAAATATGCAATATCCTGTTTCGAAATAGCATTTCAACTCGCTGTAGTTATTAGATGGACGATTGGCGAATGAGTTTGAAGCTTTTCAGGTGGTTTAAAGAGGTAAGTATTTTTTCAAATATTGATAAAAATTAAAAAAAAAAAAATTTCAATTTGAATCTCATAAATAAAAAATACAAATAAAAAAATCGTGCACACTTAGATTGTTTCAACCGAGTTCGGTAAAGCTACCAAATTTTCAAATGCTGAACAGATTGGTAGACTGAAAATTACAGAATTCGGTTAAAACTTATCGAAATTCGGTAATGGAGTTCATTATTGTTAATCGTTCAACCGAAATTTGGTAAAATTTTGTTCATTTTGACAAATGGATAATTGATCTAAATAATCTATGTGTTAAGAAATTCCGACTTACAAACTTTTCGATGTCTATGTTCGACCTCTTTCTTTTAAAATAACTCAAAAACCCAGGAGCAAACGCCTCATCCAAAAAGATTCAGGAGATCCACAAGAAGTCTTGAAGACTTAAAGTATTGGGGTAATTCTCTACCAACTCACACGAAATCGGGAAAAGTTGCCCCGACCCCTCTTCGATTTGCGTGAAACTTTGTCCTAAGGGGTAACTTTTGTCCCTGATCACGAATCCGAGGTCCGTTTTTTGATATCTCGTGACGGAGGGGCGGTACGACCCCTTCCATTTTTGAACATGCGAAAAAAGAGGTGTTTTCCAATAATTTGCAGCCTGAAACGATGATGAGATAGAAATTTGATGTCAAAGGGACTTTTATGTAAAATTAGACGCCCGATTTGATGGCGTACTCAGAATTCCGAAAAAACGTATTTTTCATCGAAAAAAACACTAAAAAAGTTTAAAAAATTCTCCCATTTTCCGTTACTCGACTGTAAAAAAATTTGGAACATGTTATTTTATGGGAAATTTAATGTACTTTTCGAATCTACATTGACCCAGAAGGGTCATTTTTTCATTTAGAACAAAATTTTTCATTTTAAAATTTCGTGTTTTTCTAACTTTGCAGGGTTATTTTTAGAGTGTAACAATGTTCTACAAAGTTGTAGAGCAGACAATTACAAAAATTTTGATATATAGACATAAAGGGTTTGCTTATAAACATCACGAGTTATCGCGATTTTACGAAAAAAAGTTTTGAAAAAGTTACTTTTTGCGTTTCTCTTTGTTTCGTCGTCCGTGTCTGTCGCGGGTAACCATGAACGGCCATGATCGATGACGACCAACTTTTTCAAAACTTTTTTTCGTAAAATCGCGATAACTCGTGATATTTATAAGCAAACCCCTTATGTCTATATATCAAAATTTTTGTAGTTGTCTGCTCTACAACTTTGTAGAACATTGTTACACTCTAAAAAATAACTCTGCAAAGTTAGAAAAAACACGAAATTTTAAAATGAAAAATTTTGTTCTAAATGAAAAAATGACCCTTCTGGGTCAATGTAGATTCGAAAAGAAAATTAAATTTCCCATAAAATGACATGTTCCAAAATTTTTTACAGTCGAGTAACGGAAAATGGGAGAATTTTTAAAACTTTTTTAGTGTTTTTTTCGATGAAAAATACGTTTTTTCGGAATTCTGAGTACGCCATCAAATCGAGCGTCTAATTTTACATAAAAGTCCCTTTGACACCAAATTTCTATCTCATCACCGTTTCAGGCTGGAAATTATTGAAAAACACCTCTTTTTTCGCATGTTAAAAAATGGAAGGGGTCGTACCGCCCCTCCGTCACGAGATATTAAAAAACGGACCTCGGATTCATGATCAGGGACAGAAGTTACCCCTTAGGACAAAGTTTCACGCAAATCGAAGAGGGGTCGGAGCAACTGCTGTGTGAGTTGGCGGAGAATTACCCATTGGGAAGAGAGTTTTTCTGAATCAGCATCAGTTGAAATTGCTATTCTGATGCTTTCTTGAAGGGCTCTTGAAAAATTCATAAATTATTTTGCGATTTGGAACATGAGCAACTCTCTATCAAAACCGGAAATGGATTATATTTGTATTTTTTGATTTGGCTCAAACATTGTGGGGGCCTTCCCTATGTCCAAATAAGCTATTTTGTGTGATTGGTTCATCAATACAAGTCTCCATACAATTTTGGCTGCTGTCCATACAAAAATGGTATGTAAATATTCAAACAGCTGTAAATTTTGAGTGAATTTTCTGATCAATTTGGTGTCTTCGGCAAAGTTGTAGGTATTGTTGAGGACTTTTGAGAAAAAAAAGGTACACGGAAAAAAATTGCAGATTTTTTAATCAACTTTTTTTTTACTAAAACTCAATTTCCCAAAACGTACAAATACAAATCAAAAGATTTCACATTTCATGTGAAATTTGTTCTATTGAAAATGGACATAAATTTGGAGATTTCAAAAACACATAATCTTATTTTTTTTAAAACATATTTTACCATTTCCTACAAAGTAAAAATATCATGGAAATATTACAACTGGAAAGGTTTACATCTTTTTATTGAGCAATTCCAGCTCAAATCAGGATTTTTTCTGGTACTTTTGTACCCGACCCTCTCCGATTTCAATGAAACTTTTTAGACATGTTATCCTAGGCATATATAAGCCTTTTTTGTGCATATGGAGCCAATAGTACTCGAAAACAACATTTGAGAATGGCGAAAGGTATTTAAATATTTTTGTATTTTGTAATTTAAAAATTACTGTATCAAGAAGCCGTTGCGTCGTATCAAAAAGTGGTCAAAGACAAACTTGTAGGAAATTAAACGGGCTTTCTGAAAAAAATACACTGAAACAAAAATACACGCCACTTCTATGAGATTTTTTGATTTTTAAGTCTAAAACTTAAATTTAAAGGTGATGTCACGATTTGTTTTCGTTCAAAATTTTTGAAGGAATAGCCTAAAATGTTACCAAAAGACTGACGAAAAATGCAGGATGGTATGTCTTTCCTAACAAAATACAAAAAACATTTACTAAAACTGTTTTTTTGAAAAGTGGTCTAAACGTCAAAATTTTTGAAAACCGGTAGTGGCAATCGATTTCCCAGACAATTTTACATAAAAATCTTTATATTGACCATTGTCCTATGTCTAATCCTTGGGAATATACAGCGGCTTTGAAAATAAAAATGTTGAAAAAACGGATTTTTTGGTGGTTTTTGGGAATTTCTATATGACAGACTTCGTTTTTCAGTCTCGTAAATATTTTTACCAGAAAGCTCGTCCAATTTCCCATAAGTTTGTTTTTGACAGCTTTTTGATTTGACTCGTTTTTATATTTACGTAACCAAATTTACTATCCAGGTTTCTACCACACTGAAAAAAATATTCTATTTTCAGTTATTAGCAATGTAGTTAAGCTTATATCTGAAAGCCCTTACATCCAATTGAAAAAATATTTACGAGACTGAAAAACCAAGTCTGTCATATAGAAATATGAGTAATTCCACCTCTAAAAATGCGTAATTTTAACAATTTTCTGCTGTAATGCCACCTTTTCAGTCTAAATTGATGTAAAATTACATCATAATAGAGTTGATATTCAACCTTCCAATATTACACCTTCCAAATCTACATTATTTTTTACTGTGTAGTGGAAAGTTGTCAAAAGAATCTGAAAATCCATTCCGTTCTCCGATTTGAAACCATATTAATTGAGAAAATCATGACACTTTGAGATTAGTAAAACAATGCTATTCTTAAACAATTTCTTAATTTTAGTGAACTAGCTTTTAAACTGTTCAAAATTTTATGAAAACTTTTCTTAGAAGTACTTTGAACACTTTCCTACCACATTCAGTATGATTCCTTACCATTCCTTTCATATTTAATTTGTCCTACCCCTTCATTTTGCACATAAATCTCAAACCTTTCAAAGTCACCCCGTTTTACGATTTGTGACTGAAAGCGTTGAATTTTCAAGTGACTCCGATTTCAAATGTAAGAAAATAAAGGTTTGGTGAAATTCTCTGATTTCTCGAAAATTAAATTTAAAAATAAATTTAAGTAAACTTGTTCAATATGTTAAAAAAAAATTTAAACTTGATTTGATACAATAAATAGAGATAAGTGAGAGATAGAAAAATTACACGACACTATCATTTTGAGACATCCAAATAATTAATCCAAATTAAAAAAGGCAAAAAATAAATTTCAACTGCCGGAGAATTTTTTTTTAAATTTTTATACAACTTCCATTTGATAGAATTTTTACTTTTTTTTTCAAAATTCATTATTTTTGAAAACTTAAGTTTTTAAGTTGGCAAAACAATTACTTTTTCAAAATTTCTGTGCAATTTCCAATCATTTAAAAATAACAATGTAAAAATGAAAATAAGGAGTGTTTTCTAATAATCCGTAGTATGTTTTGAAATTATATTCTTTTTAGGTCATATTGCTTATTTTCAATTCAACAATGGTTTTATAAGAAAAAATGAAAGAAATTTTCTGAGCACTTATGATTCAGTTGATTTTTTTTTTGACATTATGATTCTAAAGAATCATATTGTCAAAAAAATTCAACTGAATCATAAGTGCTTATAAGCGAAATCACACCTAATTTTCAGTGTTTAAAATTTGGGTGTGATTTTCTAAATGATTAAGTTGCAACAACACATTATGATTAAAATGCTTTCGTCAAAAAGTCAGAAATATTAAATGGTTGCCAGAAATGAAAAATTGTAGAGTTACTCAATCTACTTCCGGAAGAAAGGAATTATTTACAAATATTCAATTTTGGCGATTGTACGACAGCAATTCTATAAAAAAACATTATGCAGAATGGTTTGGACTCTACCTTTAAAAAGCTTTTTCAAAAGACTATTGTTTGCTTTCAGGCTATTCAAAAGCAAACAGGAAGATTTTGCAATTGTTTTTTGAAGAAAACCATCAATCAGGTGGTTTTGATTAAGTTTTAGTGTATTAAAATAGTTTTTTGCTCATAAAAATCATGCACAATGTGTGTTTCTTACTTTTCTAATAATGCTTTTAGAATAATTGAGAAAAATGTTACAGCAACAATGTTGATATGAACTTAAATATTTTATAAGATTGTAACAAAAATGACTTTTTAGGGCATTCCGGGTCAATTGATTATGGTAAACGTTTTTTGCAAATATCCATCAAAACTTAAACAAAATACAATACAATACAATACAATGGACAATCTATCATCCAAAAGGTTTCCGTCCGCCATCCGTTCCAGTTTACCACAACGCCAACGAGAACCTCCCCCACGTTTCACTCGAAATTGCATCAAAAGGCACTTGACCGCGATCGGACATCATTCTGCTGCTGCACTCGTTGCAATGCAATGCGAGATAATTGTGTTGAGCTTCATCCTTTCCAGCAGCTGTATTTTCCAGAAAAAGCCACAGTATCAGATTATGACCTCCCCCTCTGGAGAGCTGGAGTTGACCCCCCCCCCCACGGGGAATGATCAGGTAGGTGGGGGGATGAAAGTGGGTTGTTGATACATAACACCAAAACCGTGTGTGCTTCCGATGAGCAGAGCTTTTGCTGCTATTGTGAGAATGTGTTTGTTTTCCACGCTGAATCTGCTGAAATGCCCCCGGTTATGTTGGGATAATTCAGTCACGAGTAGATTCCTGGCACGGTATGATGCTCGCTCCGTGCGTTAAAATGCGTGTTAGGGTGGTTCTAGTACAGTTTTGGGGTGGTTAATTAATTTAAAATTAACACAATATTACAGTAAAAAAAATCTAACTTTTATTCAACATTCGAACTTCAAATCCATCAATTCAAGGACCCTCGAGTCAATCATAACGCACAATACTAAACTAAACACGAAAGCTGCTATGCACAGGTTGTGTGGTATGTGTGAAATGTGCATCATGTTGCGCACTCTCTGGACCAGATGCGTATTCCATTGCACCGGCTGGTGAATGTCATGGTGTGAGTGCAAATAATTGACCAATAGGCCCGAGGGTTTTACAACGAATCAGAGAAGGGAGTTGGGAGAAGCATTTCTATGCTGCATCCCAGGAGGGTAGGCAAGATAGGCATCACAAGAGCAGCGATTTGAGCAATTTATTGCAAATCGAAAATGTTTCTATTATTACATTCCTCTTGAAGCTTGTGGGTATATATAAATCTGTGTGTATTTGTGTAAATGTGATTGTGTTGGCTTGGAATGGCCCCAGAATTTGAACGCGCGTTGGAATATGATCTACGGAATGGTAATGTGGATTGTTGCATTCTATGGCCAGCAGCGGGGGCTGAAATTTTGATCGGTAGCATAATTGATATTGCTCTGCTCTGTTGAATGTTTCTTGTTAACTTCCAATTTTTGGTCTTTCGTTTTTCAATGTTTACGAACAACATTTTGAATAATCTCAATTATTATTATTTGTTTATTTGTTAGCAAACTTTTTGCCCGACTAAATAACGTCATTAAAAAAAAAAAAAAAAACAAAAACAAAAACAAAAACAAAAACAAAAACAAAAACAAAAACAAAAACAAAAACAAAAACAAAAACAAAAACAAAAACAAAAACAAAAACAAAAACAAAAACAAAAACAAAAACAAAAACAAAAACAAAAACAAAAACAAAAACAAAAACAAAAACAAAAACAAAAACAAAAACAAAAACAAAAACAAAAACAAAAACAAAAACAAAAACAAAAACAAAAACAAAAACAAAAACAAAAACAAAAACAAAAACAAAAACAAAAACAAAAACAAAAACAAAAACAAAAACAAAAACAAAAACAAAAACAAAAACAAAAACAAAAACAAAAACAAAAACAAAAACAAAAACAAAAACAAAAACAAAAACAAAACAAAAACAAAAAAAAACAAAAACAAAAACAAAAACAAAAACAAAAACAAAAACAAAAAAAAAAACAAAAACAAAAACAAAAACAAAAACAAAAACAAAAACAAAAACAAAAACAAAAACAAAAACAAAAACAAAAACAAAAACAAAAACAAAAACAAAAACAAAAACAAAAACAAAAACAAAAACAAAAACAAAAACAAAAACAAAAACAAAAACAAAAACAAAAACAAAAACAAAAACAAAAACAAAAACAAAAACAAAAACAAAAACAAAAACAAAAACAAAAACAAAAACAAAAACAAAAACAAAAACAAAAACAAAAACAAAAACAAAAACAAAAACAAAAACAAAAACAAAAACAAAAACAAAAACAAAAACAAAAACAAAAACAAAAACAAAAACAAAAACAAAAACAAAAACAAAAACAAAAACAAAAACAAAAACAAAAACAAAAACAAAAACAAAAACAAAAACAAAAACAAAAACAAAAACAAAAACAAAAACAAAAACAAAAACAAAAACAAAAACAAAAACAAAAACAAAAACAAAAACAAAAACAAAAACAAAAACAAAAACAAAAACAAAACAAAAACAAAAACAAAAACAAAAAAACAAAAACAAAAACAAAAACAAAAACAAAAACAAAAACAAAAAAAAAAACAAAAACAAAAACAAAAACAAAAACAAAAACAAAAACAAAAACAAAAACAAAAACAAAAACAAAAACAAAAACAAAAACAAAAACAAAAACAAAAACAAAAACAAAAACAAAAACAAAAACAAAAACAAAAACAAAAACAAAAACAAAAACAAAAACAAAAAAAACAAAACAAACAAAAACAAAAACAAAAACAAAAACAAAAACAAAAACAAAAACAAAAACAAAAACAAAAACAAAAACAAAAACAAAAACAAAAACAAAAACAAAAACAAAAACAAAAACAAAAACAAAAACAAAAACAAAAACAAAAACAAAAACAAAAACAAAAACAAAAACAAAAACAAAAACAAAAACAAAAACAAAAACAAAAACAAAAACAAAAACAAAAACAAAAACAAAAACAACATTTATAAATAATGCAACAATTTTCAAAATTCAAGTAAATTTTCAAAGCAACCTATGAGTCATGGGTTTTCTATCCACATAGGACCTTTTGAAAATTGAATCTAGATTGTACAATAAATCAAGATGACGGGGGTCCGACAAAGCGTGACGTTCTTTTCAAGGGGGGGTCGGAGCCAGCGTGACAAAGTGTGACATAAGGGGGAGGGGATTAAATTTTGGCCGACTTTAGCGTGACAGATTTCATGGATGATGCCTTGTTTGTGTCCATGATTCGATTATCCGAAGTTCTTAAGAAACCTTCAGATAATTGTTGCTGTTGTTGATTTTATTAGGGGAACTTTGGGCCTATGGGTCATTTGCTCAAGTATTCAGATAATCGTGTCTGTACTGAAACTTAGGTATTGCTGTATCTCGAAACCAATGCAAATGTAATTGGCCAAAGAATTTTTTTATTTTTTTATTTTGCAAAATACGCTAAAGAAAAAAACTAGTGATTTTTGTGAGATTTTTTAGTTTCAGGTTAAACAGCAAATGGTAAGGTGAGCAGATAATTTTTCATGCTCGATTTTTTGTAGAAAAAGTCTAAGATGTTGAAAAAAGTTCTCTCAAAAAATTCAGTTTGGTCGGTCCCTCCTTAAAAACAACAGTTTTTTTTTATGTTCATGTATTCCCCCAGACCTGATTATTTCTTTCAAAATCAAACTCCAATTTTAAAAAAAAAAATGTTTATAGTACATAACATTGATTGAATCTAATGAATTTCGTCATTATACTTCTAAACTGAATCACTCTCAAGAACCACTCCATAAGTTTCCACCTCGTGGGACGTAATTGACCAGAAATTGAATTCGGTCACGCTGTCCTCGAGGACATCCTTCCAAAACAAACCCAAGAACATTATCGTCAACAGGACAACGACAACGACCAGTAGTAGACGACGCCCCGGTGGCAATAACATCGAACGGGTGATGTCTGTGAACAATGCTTCGATGCACTTTACAATCCAGCTCCCTCCAACACTCAATGGGTATCGAAGGCTTTTGCAACATGGCAGTGCGTAACTCTGTGTCCAGCAGCGCAGCAGAAGAAGAACTACAACTAGTGCTGGACACGGGAATCTGGACGTTAGCATCTTGCAATTTCCTTTGGCTTTTGAACCTCACCGTGTTGACCTCTCTGACTGCTGAGGTGGATTGCTCTGAGGGAGGAAGGTTTTCCAAACCGACAAGGGTGGAAATGAATTTTAATTAAAATTTACGATTAACTTGACTGTTGGAACGATGGTTCTGGTGTAGTGGAGTTAAGGTGAGGTTATTTAAAAGATGCATGATATGGGTGGAAGCGAACGTTATCTGATGTTTAGAATAAATAGTTAACATACTGTGTCTAGCTTAGCTACTGTTAAAAATACAGAATTGGTAAATAGGAAATCGGTTGTATCCGACCTACTTCGGCTTAAATGAGACTTTGTAGACATGATATCCTGAGTCAAAATAAGCCACGAAATCGGAAAAAGTTGCTCGACCCCCCTTCGATTTGCATGAATTGTAATTTTTGTCCCTGATCACTAATCCGATCTTCTTTTTCTCGATATCTCGTGACATTTTTGAAGATGCGAATATTGACGTGTTTTTCAATAATTTGCAGCTTGAAATGGTTATGGTTTGGAAATTTGGAGACAAAGGAGCTTATGAAAATGTTGGACGCCCGATTTATTGGCGTACTCAGAATACCGAAAAATAGAAAAATACAAAAAAAGTTTTAAAAATTCTGCCAGTTTTCGTTACTCAACTATTTTTTAAATATGTTGCATGTCATTTTGTGGAAAATTTAATGTACATTCTTTTCTAATCTGCAATGGCTCAGAAGATTTATTTTTCCAAATGGAACACAATTTTTCATTTTTAAATTTCGTGTTTTTTTTTTCTAAATTTGCAAGATTATTTTGTTGAGTCTATTTACAAAATTGTAAGCAGACAGACCAATACAAAAAAATATATATGTATAAACGTATGGAGTTTGCTCGTGACCATTACGGGATATAACAATTTTACGAAAAAAAAAGGTTTTGGTCGTCGTTCATATTTTTGTATATCTTGAATTAAATATTGCTGTACATCGAAACCGTTCCCTCAGATCAAAAAGTTATCAGAGACAAACTTTAAGGAAATTAGATGGGTAATTCTCCGCCAACTCACACAACAGTTGCCCCGACCCCTCTTCGATTTGCGTGAAACTTTGTCCTAAGGGGTAACTTTTGTCCCTGATCACGAATCCGAGGTCCGTTTTTTGATATCTCGTGACGGAGGGGCGGTACGACCCCTTCCATTTTTGAACATGTTGAAAAAGAGGTGTTTTTCAATAATTTGCAGCCTGAAACGGTGATGAGATAGAAATTTGGTGTCAAAGGGACTTTTGTGTAAAATTAGACGCCCGATTTGATGGCGTACTCAGAATTCCGAATAAACGTATTTTTCATCGAAAAAAACACTAACAAAGTTTTAAAAATTCTCCCATTTTCCGTTACTGGACTGTAAAAAATTTTGGAACATGTCATTTTATGGGAAATTTAATGTACTTTTTGAATCTACATTGTCCCAGAAGGGTCATTTTTCATTTAGAACAAATTTTTCATTTTAAAATTTCGTGTTTTTTCTAACTTTGCAGGGTTATTTTTTAGAGTGTAACAATGTTCTACAAAGTTGTAGAGCAGACAATTACAAAAATTTTGATATATAGACATAAGGGGTTTGCTTATAAACATCACGAGTTATCGCGATTTTACGAAATAAAGTTTTGAAAAAGTTGGTCGTCATCGATCATGGCCGTTCATGGTCACCCGCGACAGACACGGACGACGAAACAAAGAGAAACGCAAAAAGTAACTTTTTCAAAACTTTTTTTCGTAAAATCGCGATAACTCGTGATGTTTATAAGCAAACCCCTTATGTCTATATATCAAAATTTTTGTAATTGTCTGCTCTACATTTTGTAGAACATTGTTACACTAAAAAATAACCCTGCAAAGTTAGAAAAATCACGAAATTTTAAAATGAAAAATTTTGTTCTAATGAAAAATGACCCTTCTGGGTCAATGTAGATTCGAAAAGTACATTAAATTTCCCATAAAATGACATGTTCCAAAATTTTACAGTCAAGTAACGGAAAATGGGAGAATTTTAAAACTTTTTAAGTGTTTTTTCGATGAAAATACGTTTTTCGGAATTCTGAGTACGCCATCAAATCGGGCGTCTAATTTTACATAAAAGTCCCTTTGACACCAAATTTCTATCTCATCACCGTTTCAGGCTGCAAATTGTTGAAAAACACCTCTTTTTCACATGTTCAAAATGGAAGGGTCGTACCGCCCCTCCGTCACAAGATATCAAAAAACGGACCTCGGATTCGTGATCAGGGACAAAAGTTACCCCTTAGGACAAAGTTTCACGCAAATCGAAGAGGGGTCGGGGCAACTTTTCCCGATTTCGTGTGAGTTGGTAGAGAATTACCCAGATGGACTTTCTGAAAAAAAAAATGCACCGAAAGAAAAATACAGGCCACTGAGATTTTTAAATTTGACTGTCACATTTTAAATTTGAAGGAGATATCACGAGATATCGAAAACACATGAAAATGACATGTTTCAATAGGGTGTAATATGGTTGCATGGAAAAAAAATTAAATTGTCCAAGCCTAATGAGCACAGCAACTTTTTAGTTCCTTTTGGGGTCCTAAACAACTCCACAAAGTTTGGAAACGATTGGTTCAGTCCTCACTTTGCGCAAAGCGATTGAATTTTCTATGGGAATCTATGGGGAAAACCATTTTATTGGATTTTGATATTTATAAATTTCACGCATCACGCTATACTTGAACCGGATTCATATTCGAATACTCTTAAAGACGCTCTACAACTTTCCCGAAGAGAGTATGGTGCTAACTTGCTCCTATAAAAAGATACAGCGTGTTCAAAACTCGTCTAAAACTTGTTTTTTGCTCGAAAATCACGTTTTAGACGAGTTTTGAGGACGCTGTATCTTCTTTCATGGGCAAATTAGCATCATACTCTCTTCGGGAAAGTTGAAGAGCATCTTCCAAAGCATCCGAATATGAATCCGGTTTTAGTACAGCGTAAAACTTGGATTTTTTTAAATACTAAAATTCAAAAAAATATTTTTCCCTTACAAATTTAAAATTGAATCGCTTTGCGCAAAGTGAGGACTAAATCAATCGTTCCAAAACTTTGGGGAGTTATTTAGGACCCCAACAGGAACTTAAAAAAATGCTGTGCTGGAAAATCGATTTTGATATTACACCCTAATGTTTCAATTTTTTTACAGTCGAGTAACGGAAAATGAAAGAGTTTTTAAAACATTGTAAGTGCTTTTTTTATTTGAAAACGTTTTTTTTTTCGAAATTCTGAGTACGCCATCAAATCGAGCGTACAATTTAACATAAAAGTCTCTTTGGCACCAAATTTCTATAGATCCCATCGCCGTTTCAGGCTGCAAATTATTGAAAAACACCTCTTTTTCGCATGCTCAAAAATCAAAGGGGTCGTACCACCCCTCCGTCACGAGATATCAAAAAACGGACCTCGGATTCGTGATCAGGGGCAAAAGTTACCCCTTAAGACAAAGTTTCACGCAAATCGATTTCGTGTGAGTTGGTAGAGAATTACCCCTATATATTGACCATTGTCCTAAGTCCAATCTTTGTGAAGATGCAGCGGTTTCAAAAGTTTAAATGTTGAAAAAAAAAGGATTCTAACCATGTTTTGAGGTACTTGGAAATTGGATTAGGCGTCAACCATAAAGTATGTCACGCTCTAGAGGGGGAGGGGGCGTGACAAAGGAGGGGAGGGGGGTAAATTTTGGCAAATTGTAGCAAATTGAAGCCTTAGGATGGAATAGAAATGTAATGTTTTTTTTATCATTTTTTTTACATAAAACAGTTTAATTTTTACCTGGAACATTCATTGATATTTGGTTATTTGTGAATGTTAATTGTTTCAAATATATTAAAACAAGACTTGTTGAAGAATTGCATCCAACTATACATCAATTTAAAGCTCAACTCTTCAAACCCTTATTAAATTTTGAAAAATATATGTGTTATCATGTGAAATCATTATTTTCAACAACAAAAATGTGTTTTTCATCATCTAAGCATAAATAGAACCTTGAACATATTTTTTTTAAATAATGTATTGTGTTCATTTGGCTTTTTTTTTAGCAAATAAAAAGATCCATTTTTTGTGTTTTTTTTTGTAGAAAAAAGCTCAATGCATTAGTATAAAGTTTTGCCCACTATCTTCAAACAGTATTGAAAAATAAAATTGAACATTTTGCATAAGATTTTAAAGAAAGTTATGAAAAAAGTTTTTTTTTTCAAGATTTGTAAAAACCTACAAGTATTGAATTGTTTATTTTAGATTGCTCACACAACCCAAAAATTTGCACATGCCTAATCTGTGGTTATTCAAAAACTTGAAGGTCCCCAAAAACACGCTCAATTTGTTTTTTTTTTTATCATTTTGAGACATGATCAAATGGTTTTTCTGCACAGTTTTTAAGGAAATTTATGCGGTTTTCTTCGTAATTAATGCATGCTATCTTTGTGGTGTATAATGCAACAGCAATAAGATGTCCTCATTATGCAACTAAACTTTGGAAGAAAACAATATTTTCTTAAAATAAAATTATAAACAAATAATTGCCTCTCACCCAGTCGGCCTGGGTTCGATCCCAGAAGGTCCCGGTGGCAAATTTTGAGACGAGATTTGTCTGATCACGCCTTCCGTCGGATAGGGAAGTAAATGTTGGCCCCGGACTAACCTAAAAAAAAAAAAGGTTAGGTCGTTAGCTCAGTCCAGGTGTAGGAGTCGTCTCCCTGGGTCCTGCCCTGGTGGAGTCGCTGGTAGGCAGTTGGACTCACAATCCAAAGGTCGTCAGTTCGAATCCCGGGGTGGATGGAAGCTAAGGTGTAAAAAGAGGTTTGCAATTGCCTCAACAATCAAGCCTTCGGACACCTAGTTTCGAGTAGGAATCTCGCAATCGAGAACGCCAAGGCAATGCTGTAGAGCGAATAATTTGATTTTTTGATTTTTTGAAACAAATAAAAAAAAAAATAATGTTCAACTGAAAGTGACTCTTTCGACCTTCTAGTTTATGCTTCCTCGTGAATGATTTTTTAGGTTGCTGTGTGAATACTAATCATAAAATATTTTTCATCACCAGAAAACATCCAGAAAATCGATACTTCCCAATCCATGAAACGACAAAACGATGACCCAGGTTCGTCAACACCTGGCCAAACTTGTTCCCTCTGATCCACTTTTTGCTGTATCGTTAAGCTTTTTCTCCCATTCTCAAAAACCATCCGAAAAGCTCCTCGCAGGTTGATGGACGCTTTCCAAAAATGTTCACCTGCTTTTTTCTGTTTGTTCCTCCCAGATTCTCCCTCCACAACGTGAAAATGCGATCAGGGCAAATCCCAAGAGAGGTGCATAGGAATGTGTGTTGACTCTGGTTAGCAAAAAAAAAAAGGAAAACTCGCCAATCGCAAAGCTTTCAATCTCAATCGTTTTGCGATTAAGTCTAGACTTCTGTGTGGGGCGACACGGGCCAGGAACCGATAACGAATCACGGCACGGCACATATCACTCTGCCATGGCTTTGTGTGATATCCCTTCGAGTGGCGAAAAATGGGCGGCTTTTTCGCCGAGCCTGCCAAGTGGATATCAATTGTCATCGATCGATCTGGTGGAAAAGGAATGACAACATGACAGTGGTGCACAGTGAAAATAATTATTCAAGACATTTTTTGTTCTATTTAACATGTTTCAAGATTTTTCTTTTCAAAAATTCTGAAAGCTTCCCTGATTTTTTTTTCCATTTTAGGTCCCATTTTTCGTACCACTTTGCAGAATGCTCCAAAAGATTGTCATTTTTTATTCACAAAATATTTTTCTCTCCCCCTCCTCCCCCCCCCCCCAAACAGGGCTTGTTATTTGCTTGGCTTGGCACCCGAGAGGAGGCCAGTCCAGGTTGGCCACCGGTCTTGTCCAGCTGATGGTTTTCTTGTTTTCCGGCTTTCTGGTTTTTCAGGGGAGGCGGATGCCCGGGACACGACCCACCGGAAGATTTTCAGCACGGACGGACGGTCAATGTTGTTCAGCCGCGTGCAAACAAAGAGCTCCGCGTGGAGTGCGGGGTGGAGTTGGCCAGGCCACGTGATGGTCAACGGTAGGACCTGCGAATTGCGGCCGATGATGGCCGGAAATGAGTGATGATGGAAATCTGTGGTCGTCCAGATGGTGCGATGATGTTGTGAGGGGGGGAGGGGGGGAGAAGTTGTTGGGATTTACTGTTTTCATTATTTGTAATTGGCGGCGAGGGAGAATTCTACGAATGGGACAATAAATATTTGACTTTTGGGTCAACTTTTCGGTGCCTCGACGAGGCATCCCGATATTAAACATACGTTTGTGGAATTACTTTTATTATGGCTCATTAAGGGGGGGGATCGTTATATTGATACAATTTAATCTGCACATGGGAAAGTTTGTGCTGGAAGAGGCTGGTAGATTCAACGAACATGACACGTGATTTTGGAACCATAAACCACAACATGCGCTTCTGAAACGGTGCCAACTTTGTCACTAAACAAGAAATTTTCAGCATGGGTTTAGTGGTGATGGTTAGACAATTCAGATAAAAGCAAAAATTACCATAATTAAGAGTCACATGTTTAATTTGTTAAACCCGTTTTCGATTGGTGTAAAACATTATTATTATCTTTTGTCCCTGATCATGAATCCAAAGTCCGTTTTTTGATATCTCGTGACGGAGGGGCGGTACGACCCCTTTCGTTTTTAAACATGCCAAAAAAGAGGTGTTTTTCAAAAAATTACAGCCTGAACGGTAATAAGATAGAAATTTTAATTTAAACCTTTCTTTTGTAAGAAAGACAAAAGTTTTGAAAAAGTTACTTTTTGCGTTTTTCTTTGTTTCGTCGTCCGTGTCTGTCGCGGGTGGCGATGAACGGCCATGGTCAACGACGTCCAACTTTTTCAAAACTTTTTTTTCGTAAAATCGCGAAAACTCGTGATGGTTACGAGCAAACCGCTTATGTTAACATATCAAAAGTTTTGTAATTGCCTTCTCTGCAACTTTATAGAACATTATTTGTCCCCTAAAACATATCAGAAAATAAAAAAAAGTTAAAGTAGTGTTTTTTTCTGCAAATCAAGTTTTATTGACAAAAAGTGAAATTAAAAATCACCAAAAAAAATTTACCGTGTATCATTTTTTTTCAGTGTAGTTCTTATGGCACCTCCGTGTACGCATGAGAGCAAGCAGCAGTCAAGTGCTCTGTGCTCTACCGTTTTTTCGAAATTTTTCGCCGTAGTTGATTGTGATTACCCGCGAGTTTGCTTCTCCAGCATGCCAAAGGCCGGCCGTGGCCGTGGCAGTTCATGTGCGGACTCGAAAACCCCGCGAAGTTCGTCTACCGGCCGTGTGCAATAAGGTAAACAAACAAACGCCGTGTCGGCCGCCATCGCGCAGGGGAGCGTGAGCGCAGATGCAATCGACAAAAAGTATCTACATCCCGGATACGTTCCGAGATCACCAGTGCGAACCCGTTCCGGTACTTCCGGTGCCACGACCAGTGGCACATCAACATCCGCCAACATCCCCATCAGGAACGAGTTCCAGATGCTGAGCGACAACGAAGAAAACAGCAACACCGACGGTAGCAGCACTACCGACGACGACGACGATGACGGGCGTGCACGGAAGAAAGTGTCGACGCCAAAAAAGAACAATTCTTCAAAGGAACGCAGACCACCTCCAATTTTTGTTTTGGACACGTTGGCGGACGATGTTGACGAGTTGCTGGAAGGCCTCGGACATTGTCTGAAAATCGGTAAGTCGTCAGTGCAAGTTTACACATTTGACGAAAAGAACTTCGACCTGGTTGTGGAGAAATTGAAGCGTCAAAACTTCAAGTTTCACACATTCGACCCGTGCAGAAGACTGCCGTTAAGGTCGTTTTGCAGGGGTACCAAGACCGCCCGATCTCCGACCTCAAGAAGGACCTCTCGGACGCTGGCATAACGCCGCGGGACATAAAAATCCTCTCGCGGAAGACAACAGTAACAGGTACACGCACCCTGTACCTGTTGTACTTCGACCGAGGCACCGTCAAAATTCAAGACCTGCGGCGAACTAAGGCGTTGGACGGGTTTTGGGTAAACTGGCGGTTCTACTCAAAGAACCCGTCGGACGCAGCACAATGCCACCGTTGCCAGAAATTCGGCCACGGCTCGCGGAACTTCAACCTCCCGCCCCGCTGTGTGAAGTGCAGTGAATCACACCTCTCTGAGGCGTGTGCACTGCCGTGCAAAGCGGACTTGGGGGACAAGGCAGAGCAAACGAAGGCGCGCATCAAGTGCGCCAACTGCGGAGGTAACCATACCAGCAACTACCGTGGATGCAGCGCACGAAAAAACTACCTCGAGGAGCAGGAAAAGAGGAAGAAGAAAGCAGCAGCGTCCCACCCTCTTCAGCGAAGTACGAGCGAAACCGTGCCGGCAGCTGGTCATTGTACGGTTCCAGCGGACAACTCAGCGTTCCCTCCTGGATGGGGGCGATCGTTCGCCAGCGTGGTCGCTGCCGGCAGTGGCAATACGGCCCAGCAGGAAGTTACCGGAGAAGATCTCTTTACCCTGCCAGAGTTCTTTGCTCTCGCAGGGGAGATGATGACGCGGTTTCGGACCTGCCGTAACAAGGCGGAGCAATTCCTGGCCCTTGGGGAGCTGATGATCAAGCACATCTATACAGGATAAATAACTGTGATCTAGTTTTAAGCTTTTTCTATTTCTATTCCCTTTCCCTTGCAAGTAAGTTTTTTTTATTTTTTTCTTACTCTTGGTGACACTTTTATTTACAAGCAATAACTGTTCCAAAATGGATTATGATGTAACACACAGCTGTAAGGAACTCCAAAACTCTGTTATGTACCTCAAAAGAACTTATTGTATCTTGATCATTCACCAATAAAACCGAGTTGAATTGAATTGAATGTAGTTCTTATCCATATTTACAGCTTTGCCGAAGACACCAAATCTATCAAAAAATTCCTTCAAAAGATACAGATAATCGAATTTTCATTTATCATTTTTGTATGGACAGCTGCCAAATTTGCATGGAAAATTATATGGACAAACTAATGACGTAAAATGGCTTCTTTGGGCATACCGAAGGCACCAAAAAAGTATCAGCCGTATTAAGAAATACAAAAATTAAAATTAATAAAAAAGGACCATTTTCGTAGATAACTGCTCTGATATAGTTTATTTTAAAGAAAAAAATCGATGTTTATGTTTAGTTGACTTAGTTTAAAGGCTTTTCAACAAAATGCATATACATTAAATGTTAAATTATTTAACAGTCGGAATTTTGTCTGAAATTCAATGAAACTAGTTTTGTTCATAAAAATATAATATAATATTGCATTTCAAACTGAATTCAAAGCACGAATCTTAAGTTTTAACATTTTATTTGAAATTTGTTCTATATTTTTGAAGATATTTACTTTTAGACTAAAATTGAAATTGTATTTAGACTAAAACTGAAATTTGAAACAGTGACTATCACCCCGTTGTTTGAAATAGGGCAGTTCTCCGCCTTTTCACACGACATCAGATCCCTATTCGACTTTCAATTTTTTGACATCTTGTGACGGAGGGGCGGTACGACCCCTTTTTGTTTTGAACATTCGAAAATAGATTTGTTTTTCAGTAATTTGCAGCATGAAATGGTGTTGGTTTGGAAATTTGGTGTCAAAGGGATTTTTTTTGTAAAATTGGTCGCCGGATAATGGCATAAAAATTCCCAAAAATAGTATTTTTCTTGGAAAAAATAAAAAAAAAACAAATATAGATAGAAGAGAAGCAGAAACAAAAACAGAAGGGTTTTTTTTTTCATTTGAAAACATCTGTTTCATTTTAGAACTTCTTGTTTTTGCCTTCCTCACCTTACTGAGGAAAGGCTATAAAATCACTCGAAAACTGAACTTCTCAATTAGACCTCCTAGACCCACCTTCATGTATACCTATCGACTCAGAATCGAATTCTGAGCAAATGTCTGTGTGTGTGTGTGTGTGTGTGTGTAGGGATGTGGGTCTGTGCACCAAAAAATATGCACTCGATTATCTCAGCACTGGCTTAACCGATTTGGACCGTTTTGGTCTCATTCGATTCGTCTTGGGGTCCCATAAGTCCCTATTGAAAATTATGAAGTTTAGTAAAGTACTTCAATAGTTATGCTAAAAAAACGATTTTGTCTAAAGTCCGGAAGATTGTAAAAAGGGTGGTTTTTGTAAAACCCTAGCATGTTATACATTTTTAGAAAGGTATTTAAAAGACCTTTCCAACGCGTCCAAAACATTGAAGATCTGACAACCCTATCAAAAGTTATAAGCACTTAAGAGTTATTTATACACTTTTTGGAGGCTAGTTCTCAGATATTTAGATGAAAACGTATTCCAAATATATCATGCGACCTATCTTTGGATAGGTAATTTAAAGACCTTCCCACGAGCGTGTCTATTTTGGATAGCATTACCCTTTGAATGAGAGGAAGGCACCAACCACTTAAGGGTGGATTAAGTAACGTTTTTTTTTTGTAACATTGCATTCAGAATGCCTTGGGAAATTTTTAAGAGTGTAACAATGTTTTACAAAGCTATAGGACAGAAAATTACACAATCTGATTTATAAACATAAGTAGTTTTCTTACATCCATCACGAGTTTTTGTGATTTAACGAATAAACGTTTTGAAATAGTTGGTCGTCCCGAAAATATGTGTTATATTTACAAGGCATGTGTGTGTGAGAGGGATATCCACCATTCATACAAAGTGATAAGTGCTCGCCACCACCGTTGCGACGGTATTTATATATTTTTCATAGCCACCCGTAAATCGTATGCAAATGTTTGCACTTCAGAAAAAAATAAATAATTGCAAGCAAAATTTTCTGGCCTCCTGGAAAGCCACATTCCTGATTAAATCTGCTCTCCGTCATCGATTTAATGACACAATTTTGAACCAAACAGTTGCACTCGATTTGAAATTGTATCATTCCGGTTGATTACATCCCTCAACGATTCAACTAATCCCTCCACTCAACACACCACCAGAACCAGACATAAGTGTGTCTAATCCTTAAGTCCCATAATTTCCACACAGCGTCGTTTTAACACGTTTACTCGAACACGACCTTCAATTATGACAAAGACACACGGAAATGAGGGACGGGGTGGGTGGAAAATCCTTAATTGATCCTGTGATCCTTGTGCCGGAAAAAAAGAAGCTTCTGCGAGGAATGTTTTCATTTGCTGAAAGCTGCCATAAGTCTTCAACTAATTTCATTACATCGTATTAAATTCTGGGCGTCTGAAGATGCTGCATGCGATGACGACGATGAGGAGGATGGTCCTGATGATGATGATGAGCTCCAAAGAAGAAATTGTGGGGTTTAAGGTGTGTGTGCACCAGACACCAGGTACTCTTTCTACTTACACGTTTGCAGCATCGTGGAAGCGATTGTCGCGATAAGCTTTTAGACGGAAAGTTTGTTGGAGCTCTTGAAGAAGTTTGTTCACGGACTAGATTTTTGTAATATTTTTTGTTTATTACATTTTTAATAAATAAGAATTTAGCATTTTTAAATGACCTCAATTATTTTCAAAATAATGATTTTTAGTGATTATTTTTATGTAAAAAATTTATAATACTATTAACCACAAAATCTACCCAGAAAGCTCAGCCAAACAGGGAAAGGAAAAGGAGCCAAAAGCTGAATGGCACATGACGGAAGAGATTTCACCTCGAACGCGCGCGCCGCATTACATTAAATAAAAGGATGAAAGGCCAACTCGCATATATTCATGCACCACCCAACCTTTACCCCACCCCAGCATTTTGCTCTAGCGGAAAGTGCTACAAGGCATTCTGAATCTTGCCACCATCCCAGGTGATGAAAGGCGGAAGAAGTGGAATCTTAGGATGGTACTTTTGGGTTGAAATTTTAAAATTAAATTAAGTATTTTTACAAATATTTCGTAATTATTATTTTATGGATTTTTCAGTTAATGCTGGAATGTTATTTGTCGCCTTTATACATGTAAAACTTCAAAACAGTATCAAAAAGTATTACTTTTTGATACTAGTGCAGGAAAGTTCAGCTTTTTAGGTACTCAAATGCAGGGTTGCCAGTTATCATCGATAATATTATCGTCTAACGATAATTGTTATCGTTATCGTCATTTCTATCATTCTATCGCCGATAATGGACGATAACTCATTTTTTTAAATCTTTCTAAAATTGACTTAATTCAACCATATCATGTTATAAATATAAATACTGAAAATTGTTCTCAAAATACCGTTGTTCAAAAGTACTAAAATTTTCATAATTTGCAATATGGCCATCAAACTAAGCAAAATTTGGTAAGCTTTTTAATATTTTTTTTTAATACAAAAAATGTTCACAAAATACTTTATTTTTAGCATATTCTCAAATTTTCAAAATTTACAATATGGGTATTCAAACAAAGCGAAATTTTGCATGCTTTATCATTTGACTAGAGTTTTGTTATGTAAAAAACTAAATTATTCACAAAATACCGAAAATACCAAAATTTGCATTATAGATATCAAAAGAAGCGAAATTTTGAATATTTTTTTTCATTTTCTTAAAGATTTTATTTAGGAAAGTACCAAACATTTTCATATAATACCGTATTTTTTCGAAAATTCTTAAACTCTCAGGATTTGCAATATGGTTGTGAAAGGAAGCAAAATTAGTTATGCATTTCAAATTATAACAGTCTTTTTTGAAAAAAAAACTAAATTTTTATAAAAAATCTTTTTTTTTCGAATATTTACTAAAAATTTTATAATTTGAAATTTGGGTATCAAACGAAGCAAAATTTTGTATGCTTTTTGCCTACAATAGTTTTTTTTGTTAATTACATTTTTTTTTTACAAAATACCATATTTTTGGAAAGTACTCAATATTTCATAATTTAAAATATGGGTGCCAAACGAAGCGTATTTTTATATGCTTTTTCACTTATTTTGCTAAAAATTAAAATTTTCACAAAATACCATGACTTTCTAAAATACTCAAATTTTCAAAATTAACAAATGGGTATCAAACGAAGCAAAATTTTGTACGCTTTTTTATCCTATTAAAATACAAAACAAATCACAAAATACCACATTTTTCTAAAAAGCTCAAATTAAAAAAAAATCAATATGGGTATCAAACGAAACGAAATTATGTATGCGAATTCACTTTGTCAGAGTTGCTGTTTGGTTAAATACTCAAATTTTCACAAAATTTCTAAAATTTCAGTATTTTTGAAAAATACGGAATTTTGTGAAAATTTTGTATTTAAAAATAACAAACTAAAAATGTGAAAAATTCAAAATATGCAAATTTGAGTACAGTCCAGACTCGATTATTCGAAGCCTCGATTATCCGAAGTTTCGATTATCCGAAAGGTTTGTATGGGACTTCGGATAATAGAATCATTTATTTGCTGTTTTAAACATCAAATTCGAGTTCTGCGACCCCATTTTACTAAAATTTGAATAGTTGATTGCCTATTAAATAAAAAACGCATTTTTTCAATATTTCGTCATATCGGCCGCCATTTTTGATTGAAAAAATTATTACTTTAGCGTAATTTTGGGACCATATTTAAGCTCGACAATCAAAAATCAGATAACAAAAAAAACTTTGTTTTTTTCGTGGTTCGATTATCCGAACTGATTTTTTTCCAAGGCCTTTGGATAATTGAGTCTGGACTAAACGTTCGAAAAAATACGGTTTTATTATGGAAAATAGTGAAAATTTCAATATTTTAAAAAAGACTACAATAATTTGAAAATAACAAATTTCGTTTCGTTTGATACCTATATTGCAAAATTTGAAAATTAAAGTTTTTCGAAAAATACGGGTATTTTGTGAAAATATTGTTGTTTGATATCCATTATTGCAAATATTGAAAATTTTAATAATTTCAGAAAAATACGGTATTTTGTGAAATTTTTTAGTATATATATTCCAATAAAGCTGAATGAAAAATTTCGCTTTGCTTGATACCCATACTGCAAGTTATGAAAATTGTTAAGATTGTGTTGGGGACATCTGAAGAAAATTTTGCTGAAAATATCACGGTCCAAGAACAAATCCTGTCATTTTTGATTGCTTTTATCATACGAACTACTGTTTCGATTAATGTTTCAAAATAGAACCTTCATATTTTTTTATGAAGAAACCCACAGTTTAGCAAACATAAAAAAGAATCACCCTAACCGACCAACCTTGGCTAGGTTATGTTCTCTGCAGTAGCTCTCCGTGAATAAAGGCTAAGTGCAACATTTTGGGATAAGTAGGAAGAGGGATCTGGTTGTCTGTAAATGGTGTATGGGACGAGGAAGGGTATCCTAACGTATCCACTTGCATTAAGTAAGGTAAAGGAATGAAAAATTTAATTAGAGGAGGCACATATCTTTCTCACCCTTGGATGGGTTAAATCGCTTTTCGCTTAGTGCACAGTTTAAAATCTATTATTCCGATTTTTTTTACAATTTTTTACAATTTTTTTTAATTGTTTCCATGAAATTCATGCGTTCAAGAAAATTTTAGTATTAAAAATCTTATTTTTTAGATCAGTGCTACACACTTGGTTCCGCCATTGTCGTCACACTCCAGAAATGATGACATTTTTCAGGTAAAGTTTAAAAGTTTGTCACCTTCTGAAGTGAGCTGAACGGAAGCCGACCAACGACGAGCGTGATGCAATTCAAACTGATTGCATGGCAAATGCAGCCATGACATTACCAGCAAATGAGGAGGAATTTTAGATTCATGTTGAACAAGAAGGTTTAGTGTGGTTTAATGACTTAATTTTAAATCATAGAGAACTCGAAGAAGAGGCATGCATATCTGTTTTTTTAATTAATGATTACAATTATCTTACTTGAAATAAAGAAAAATATTAAAAACAAGCTAAAAAATCGAAAAACAAAATAAGCTGCAAGAATTACATACAGCATAATTGAAATTCCACCCCAAACCTCCCCAAACTGCTCCAAACTCGAACACTGCCAATAATGCGCCAAATTACTTGCGCAACACAAAAACGGCATCATAATCGAATAACATCCGCTCCAATTATCGTTAAAAATTATCGACGAATTGTGCCCGGGCAAGTAGACCGGGGACGGCTGTGTGTGTGAGGTACTTCACCCCAGGTATGATCTATTCCATGAATTTCCGAAAACATATAAAACGCACACTTTTTGTCGCTGCCGTCGTCCTTGGCCGGGTCCGCGGGGAATTCCGTAGGGATAATTTTTGGCAGGGTTGGACTGCACAAAATTTTAATATTTCAAAACTTTCATTAATTCTATCTTGAACTTTGGCTTTAAAAAATTACAATCAAGTTCAAAATTTTCGCAAAAAAAAAGTTCGACTCTGACTTTTCCACGCGAACAAATTTCAGTAATCAACTGACGCCGAAACGGGCAGCAGTTTATTGTTTCTGAATGAAGCCACATGTCAATCGACCAATAAAATTTCATGTTCACTTATGCCAGCCGGATTCCGCTGCACAACGACGAAAAACAGCGTAATAATTCGATACCAGCAGCCCACCCACCTCCCCCGTCACTCATTCCACGAACTTCTACATATCACATAAATCAGACAAATTGACATCGATTTATATATTCTCGTATTTTTTTCTCGATTTGCTCCTGACGAGAACGAGGTAACACGATCCTGGATCCCGGCTTCCAGCAATCAACCCCACCGCAAAGTTCAATGATGCATAAACGGTTTATTTGACGTTACAATTTCGTACAATTTGTGGTAAAAGTCGTGAAACGCCGAGCAAACTTTGTCAATCAAAATTTAAAGCATCATTAAAACGTGTTCGCTCGCGTGCACTTTTTATCCAGCGCGAGGTCCTAAAACCCGTACGATTTCAGTTTCTTTCAAAAGCCGCTACAAGTATCCATCCACCAAATCCTCGTGACATCTTCCATCTCTCGCCGTACATGCAAATGATGCCAATTCAAGACGCACATCCACCCACATCTGCCCCTTCCCCGCCCATAAAAGCATATCTCCTCGTTCTTATTTTCGTCCTCGAGCTTTCGTTATCATCTCGTGTGCAACTCCATTCATCGCTCATCACTTTAGATCGTAACAGGGTGGGTGATTCATTTATGGGTCTTGTAATTGATTCGAAAAAAAAAAAAGAATTGGTCTAAGATTTATTATATCAATTACATAATTATACATAATTATTTATTTATATAATGTTCAAAGAAAAAAAAATCAACCATACATAACCTTGCTCTCTATTGAGTAGCAGATTTAATATATTAAAAAAAGAATATCAAATGGGCGTACCTTATACCAAAAGAGTAATTTTTGGGCGAATCTGAGACCGTTTTATAAACTTTGAGCGTTTTTCACGAATCATTCAAATATTCCTTGGTCGGTCCTGATGTCTTACAAACACAAGTTATTTAAAATTTTCCTTAAATTCTGGACCAATTGCTAAATAATTTCTAAAAATATATTATACTAATATTTCGATTCGATATGGGGACTAAACTAAAGAGAATAATTTGTTTCTCGATACAAATATCGATACAAGTTTGAAAACAGTCCTTCCAAAAGGGCTTTGAAAATACCTATTTAAAAATCCGTATCTTGAAAAAGGTTTGTTTTTATAGCATGATAGTCAATAATCAAGATGCATTCAGAAAAAAATGATGATTTAGTTTCGTGGTCTCCGTGAAAATAGGATTTTTTTGCATAACATTAATTTCTAATATAAAAGTTAGCAGAATTTGTCAACGATTTTAATAAAATAGTTCTTGTCTAATTTTTTTTTGTTTTACATTTCGAAGCTTTGATTAAGATCATACTTTAATTCTTGATTTAAAAAAAATAAGAATGAGAAATATGTCGTTGAAAATCAGGATAAATTATTTATTTTGGCAGAACAAGACTTTATAATCTAGATTTGATTTTGAATTCAATAAACTTTTAAAGAGCTCTAAAATCACTCTAAATTTTAGGTTTAGTTCGGGTTTCGGTAGATAATGTAAAGTTTATAAAGCATTTCGACGTCGTCGTGCTATCTTGTCGCACCCGCCATTTTGACGTTCCGAGAAAAACGCGTTTTAATGTTTGACCTTGAATATTCAAAAACGAGAGCACGCAATGTAAACAATAACAAACACGTTTTGTTTGGCTCACCATTCTGTGCATTGTCCCAAAATTTGGTTGAAGTTGATTGCTGGAGTCCCGAGTTATGATTACAAATGTTTACGGTAGTCTAGCTTGTACGTGTGACAAACGCATCCTGACTTTCCTGGCCTGAAATCCCTTTGGCCTTTTGTCGCACTTACATCAATTTTCATGGAGTGACAAGATAGCACGACAAGATCGAAACTACTTTCATATGTAAAGTGACAAAAATGCACGGAGTTTTTTCGGTTTTTGTTGAATATCTCAGGATTGAAATAGAATTTTGGGGATCTGTGAAGGTCAAAAAGTGAGGCATTGTGAGCTGCACAAAATGGCGTTCTTAACTCAATTTGGCCCAAAATGCACGTACGACAAGTTAGCACGATGGCGACGATTTGATGCAATTTCAACAGGAAATTTTTCAGGTTGTTTAACATTTTTCACGCTTTGTGATATTTTATGTTTGGATTTTTGGTTCCCTATGAAAATTGAAGTTTTTGAGCGTGGAAAATCACTTAGGTTGAATATTATTGATCCGATTTTTAATATCAAAATATCAAACATTTCTGGAATTTTGTCATCTTTACGAAATCATATTTGAAGGGCTTTCAAATCACGATTTACATTTAAAAAACACCAAACGAATAATGATAAGCTCTTTTGAAATGTAAGCCTTTAAAAATATTGTAATTAAAAAAAAATAGAAGATTTTTTCAGAAAAAAATCTCAAAAGCGCCTTTGGATTGCTCTTACATAGCCCAGACTCGGCTTTGGTGAAATTTCACTTTGGATAATATCAAATTTTCGGATAATCGAATCACATTTTTTTTAATTTGACTAAAATGGGGTCGAAAAACTCGACTTTGCTGTTAAAAGTAAGCAAAAAATAAAATACGTGTTTTGATTTTTTTCTTATAAATATCTAGGTATCGACGAAAATATTTTTTTCATGAAACAAAAATTCTAAATATGTTTAAACGTGCCCAGACATGGTAGATTTGAGTATGAACGCAGGAAAAATCGTTTCAAATAGTTATTAGTTGATCATTGATCAATGATCAATCTTAAAATTTCATTCCAAATTTAAAGCTATTTTAAAAAAATATATGTTTTTTTTGCTCCCAGCATTTTTTGGGGTCAATTTAAATTAAATCAACAGTTGAATACTTTGTCATCGATAAGAATTATTAGCATTAAAATATGCATTCGGTGTATATCAGCATTAATTTGGCGTATTAGGGAAACTTGTTAAAACTTTGGTTTACAGACCCTCAAAATAATTTGCGCTTTAAATATTTTATATGAAATTTTATGTATAAAAAAAAACAAAGTATTATATTTACGAATATTTCTGAATTTAAACTTGAAAAAATTATTAAATTAAAAAAGATATTTAAGGGGTTACATACATGTAAATCGGCAAAAATTTCAGAAGTTGGTTTGAGCACAAACTCAAACTTTTTTTTAATATGTTTTCAAGATATTAAAAAATATATTTTCAACTTTCATCAAAATAAATTTGAAGACATTTGGTTGTAGCATTGCCGAGATACAGCTTTATGAATTTAACAGTTTCAAAAAACTGGTGCCTCGATATGTCAACACTGTTGTGACCAAATCGGCTCAAAATTTTGGTGAAGGCTCATTAAATCGGTCCCGTGTGCATGACGAAGGTCAATTTTAAAAAAGTTTATTTTTAAAAAAAGTTAAAAATATTTTTATGTTTTTCATATTAAAAATGGTCAGCTTTTTATTTTTGTTTTTTTTTTAAATGCAAAATTTCCAAATCGGGCTTCGACATGCACACGGAATATGTCTTGCGAGTCTTCACCCCAAATTTCACCCAATTTGGTCTATCCCATCTCGAGATATCGTGGCACCCGTAAATCAACTCGGTGTTCAGACAAAAACGCTCACAAAATTTGACAGTTCGCTTTGCGCGTGGCCAAATTTCAGTTTAAATCGTCTCTTACTCAGTTTAATCATGAAATATCTTCATAAAATTTTCAGGAGTGATTGAAAATTATCTTTTAAGCTGATTTAATAAATTTTCCGTTATATGATTTTTTTTTTATTTTTACATGTATGTAACCCCTTAACTTTTTATCAAAAACCGTCATCTGAAGCAAATCAGGACAAAAGTAACGAATTAAGACACCTTTTTAAGCTAGTTTTTTTTTTTTCAAACAATGTTCTAATTTTATGATGGTTTTCGGTTACAACAGGAACAGAACAAACACCGATTTTCAAATTAAATGCTCTAAAATCTCCTGTACCTATTCAGTTTGCAGTTCCGAATTTGCAAAGTTGGGGGTAGTGACTTAAAGATAATTTTTAGAAAATTTATTAAATATAAAACATAAAATTCTAAACTAACCTAAAGTGTTACATTGTCTGGTATAATTTTATTAATTGTTGTTTGAGACAGTTTAAATGAAATTTGTTAAGATTTTGTAGTCTTGTTATATAAATAAATAAAAGAAATATATTTAAAATTGACGTTCATTAAAATTCCAAAGACATCAAAGAAAAAAATGTGTTTTAAACTATCTAATGACTTGTTTGTTCTTTTTCAGATTGTTCAGATTGAAGTGTAGATTTTTACCAATTAATAGGTTTGAGCTAATTCTTTTATTAAAACTAGAAAATGTAACAAATATAACGCAGTAAAATGATACAATACCAATTATTTTGTTAAACGCATACTTTAGCTTATAAAGTTTATTTTTATTCATAGTAACGTATGAATGATTGAGTTCTTTGTTTAAAATGCCTTAAAACAGATTTTTATTTAAAATAACCCTCGATATAGAATTATCAAACAAGTTGATTGGTTTTATATGAACAGTAAGATGAATTGAATTAAATCAAATTAAGATTTTATTTTTATTTTTTTAAACACATTTTTCCAAACATTGTTGCCAAATAAAATAAAAATATCTATGGAAAAATTTTGGGAATTTTTCCCGAACTAGGAAATCGCTCTAGTCGAGAATTTGGAAAACAAAATAACACTTTTTCATAATTCCAAAAGCATCACTTTATTCATTGCACTTCATAGAAAATGGGAATTGAACTAAAAAATCTATTGTATAACAATTGGTTGTATCATGACTTCAGTTTTTAAAAGTTTTTCTTTGGTTATAAGATTGAAGTACTTACAAATCATTGAAAAAGTACTGTTGTTTTCTGTTTGAAAATCGAGCTCACATTTTTTTTTAAATTATCATTCATCAATTAAAATTTTATCATTTAATGTTCAAGAACATATCGCTCAACTCCTTGGTTCATCATACACTGGTACTCCCCCCTTAGCAAGAGTGATTCGTTTGGATACAACATCGATTTCATTCACTGGTGGAAAGATTCCTTGCGGGATCGGATTAAGTTGTACCGCAATGCAAAAACGAAGGAAAAGAAGAAGAAGAATTAGGAAGTGGGAAGCATGCATGCAAAGAAAGGACACGGAAGGACTATTCATTGATTTATGAGAAAGACGATGCTGGCTGGTTGGTTGGTGGAACGTGGGGAAATGGATGGAGCTTTTTTTGCGTTCGTTCGTTGCCTATGTTTAACCTTTGGGCGAGGGATTTATGAAGGCTCCGACTCGCAGAAAGCGATGCAATATATGAGGGCAAGGTGCAAATGTCGAAAGGATCAGTTTGCCGCCCTCTCCTCTTTGAAATAAAGTGCATACAGATCGGGAATCTGAGCTGGGTTTTTCGTATCTTTCAGCTTTAGAATGGTGGCACGAAATTGAAGATTTTATGCAGAATTAAACTGGATGAGGCGTTATTGGTTTTTGGAGACGATTCTGCATTGAGGTAGGTAATGAATGTTTGAAGTGAGAAATCAATACTTTAGGATTCTTGAACACGTTATTTGAGCAAACTTTAATACATTTTTTGAAACAACGTCTACCAACTAACATTGATCACTCGACTAGTCAAAAAGTAGACCAATTTGCAAAAGTTCTCCCCCCAAGTTGAGTAGCATCTCCAAAGAACCCCAAATTTTCATGGATGTAAATAATTAAATTCAATAAAACTCCATGATCATAAAATCGCCTCATCTAGGAGAGACAGCGACAAAGTGGAGTGCTAGTGGCATCTCACTGGTAGAGTTTCTTCGACCACGTGCAAAGTGTATCCAGGTAATAAAAGTTGATCCCTTCGAGAGAGACGGAGAAGGAGGTGAGTTGGTTTCTTCTCGTCCGGATGTGATTACCATGCCAGGGCGTTGTTGGCACGTATCACGTGTGAGTGGTGGGGTGGGAGGGTTCTTTCGGGCACATACACAGTCCGTCAGGGTTGAGGTGCAAAGGCAACATAAACACGCACTTCTCATTTCCTCCTCGCTGTGATGAGATGAACCCGGGATGGACCACATCAGCTTCATCGAGAAGGGTGTGGTTGTTTGGATTATCGTTTGGATTACTTAAAGTTGCTTCAATGCTTGGAAAAATGAGCTGGAAATTGATTGCTAATTCTTCAAAGAAATTCATGTTTCATATTTGAAAAACCATATCTATTTTACAAGTAGAAGGTTTAGATAAATTTTATTTGCTAGTTGAGCAAGGTTTCGTAACAATTTCCCATATTCTGGGCACCCTAATCCCCAGTCATCACTTTTGATCAAAACATGACCTCACACCTCCCGACAACCATTCCGTCCAGCTCCGGCCAGCCACCATCCGGTGAAAATTATCTCCATGTCACGTCTGGCGTCAATAGATATCTTCTAAATTGTACAGAGCCCAGCATATCTCGATGTACAGCAGACGTCTGTGCGTACTACATTGCTCTCCGATCAGTCACGAGTCACACGCTAGTTGTACGGTGGTGACATCAACCAGCTTCCTCATCCAGTAACTGTTGTGCGCGGAGTTCTTGGGGCACAACACCCGTCAAGCTCGATCACCTGGAAGTTGTTTTGTTTGCTCTCCTTTTAACCTAGATCCCAGCACTGTCTCCAAACTGTGCCACGATCTTGGATTGCCCAAGCCTGTTGACCATGCCCAACTAGTTCAAAGCTATAGTGAAGAATCGTGTTCTTCATCGGGTAGTAGTTTCCACACTTTAAGTGAAATGTCCCACGGGAGATTTCACTTCGTATGTGGCTGCTCCGTACCGTAGTTCGATACGATCGGCTCCAGATAAGAGCTTCCCCTATAAAAGACCCCGCACTGCGTTGGTATCGGTTCAGTATTGGATCTTCTATCGCGTACTCAATTTCACGACCAAATCGGAAAAATCTCGCGGAACAAAAAAAAAACCCGTCAATTTCAAACCGTCTGTCGGAAGTTCGGAGAGTTCAGCGGCCAAGGAGTAGACAAGATGGCGTGCGTGGCCTTGGCGGCGGTACTCGTGCAGCTGATTATGGTGATGACCAGCTGGGGTGGTGGAGTGTCGGCGCAGTTTGCAGGTATCTACTAGCTTGTTGGTGTGGCTCACCAGTGTGACGTGAGAGGAAAACTGATGTTCGGAGATAAGATCAGATCAATACGAGGGACAATGTGTTGATGTTCACGTGTGTGGGAGTGTCTTTGGAGTCGACAACAACAACAACAACACCACAAGAAAAAGAAGTTGAATGTTGTGTGCTGGAATCGAACCATCTCGTGGTGGACTCTGTCTGAGAATGTAACAGTTCGCTTGTGTTGTAAAGGAAAAATTGGTGTTTGCAATTAGTGAATTGACTGAGACGAGGAAAAGAGCAACAGACGTAAGATTCACCCAATTTAGGGGAAAAAAGTAAATTTCTCGTTGATTAAAAAAAAAGCATGGGTAGAGTACATGAAGAGTAGTTCAACTTTTTCAAGGCTGGATTTACAATTAGGAAATGCTCATTTAACGACATGATTCGAAATCCGGACACTTTGTAGCATATTATTTTTTTGTTCTAGCTGGCTAAAAATTAGTTAATAATTAGTTTTCATCAAAAAAACTTAAACTGTTTATTTTTTTTTATCAAAACAATAAATATTTCATTTAAAATTTTGTTAGAATTTAACGGAATCGAAACCATTAATTTCTGAAAAATTTCAGTGAAATGTTTTACATTTATTGTAAACTCATATTTTTACTTAATTTTTTGGCATTGACTAAAGCGTCAAATAAATTGAAAATTAAAGTAGATGTTACAATTCATCAAATAATATTGATATTGATTATGTGAACTTATATCCAAATAATTGATGAAATAAGATGAGGTGTCCGGGTTCCGAAGCGTCCATTTTTTCCATTTAAATGTTTCAATAAAATAATCTAAAAACCATGTTTCGATGAAGAAACTAATTTGCCAACGGAAATGACTTTAATTTTTTATAAAGTTTCCCATTTTGAGTTAGAGGCACTGTCGGGGTCATTTTTTCATAAATAATAAGTTTTTTTGCAATTAAAATATTTTATGATGGAAAACCACCACTGCAAAAAAAAAAAAATGTTTGAACACCTGAGAAAAAATCCTACATTTTAACTTTTTTAAGCCTGATCTTCAATAGAAAATTGCGTTTGTTGTACCTTTTGCATTTTATTTTTTTTACTTCGATGTAAAACAGGGATCTCAGCAACCGATAGTCGATACTCGACTGATATGTGGATCAATTTGATGATAATTTTTACAAGAGTTTGCGTTTGTTGATTGTAGGTGAGACTTTTTTTGCAAATCAAGTTTTAGTGACACAAAGTGAAACTGAAAATCACCAAAATTGTATATGGGTAATTCTCCGCCAACTCACACAGCAGTTGCCCCGACCCCTCTTCGATTTGCGTGAAACTTTGTCCTAAGGGGTAACTTTTGTCCCTGATCACGAATCCGAGGTCCGTTTTTTGATATCTCGTGACGGAGGGGCGGTACGACCCCTTCCATTTTTGAACATGCGAAAAAAGAGGTGTTTTTCAATAATTTGCAGCCTGAAACGGTGATGAGATAGAAATTTGGTGTCAAAGGGACTTTTATGTAAAATTAGACGCCCAATTTGATGGCGTACTCAGAATTCCAAAAAAAACGTATTTTTCATCGAAAAAAACACTAAAAACGTTTTAAAAATTCTCCCATTTTCCGTTAATCGACTGTGAATTTTTTTGGAACATGTCATTTTATGGGAAATTTAATGTTCTTTTCGAATCTACATTGACCCAGAAGGGTCATTTTTTCATTTAGAACAAAGTTTTTTATTTTAAAATTTCGTGTTTTTTCTAACTTTGCAGGGTTATTTTTAAGAATGTAACAATGTTCTACAAAGTTGTAGAGCAGACAATTACAAAAATTTTGATATACAGATATAAGGGGTTTGCTAATAAACATGACGAGTTATCGTGATTTTACGAAAAAAACGTTTTGAAAAAGTTGGTCGTCATCGATCATGACCGTTCATGGTCACCCGCGACAGACACGGACGACGAAACAAAGAGAAACGCAAAAAGTAACTTTTTCAAAACTTTTTTTCGTAAAATCGCGATAACTCATGATGTTTATTAGCAAACCCTTTTTATCTGTATATCAAAATTTTTGTAATTGTCTGCTCTACAACTTTGTAGAACATTGTTACACTCTTAAAAATAACCCTGTAAAATTAGAAAAAACACGAAATTTTAAAATGAAAAATTTTGTTCTAAATGAAAAAATGACCCTTCTGTGTCAATGTAGATTCGAAAAGAACATTAAATTTTCCATAAAATGACATGTTCCAAAATTTTTTAACAGTCGAGTAACGGAGAATGGGAGAATTTTTAAAACGTTTTTAGTGTTTTTTTCGATGAAAAATACGTCTTTTTGGAATTCTGAGTACGCCATCAAATTGGGCGTCTAATTTTACATAAAAGTCCCTTTGACACCAAATTTCTATCTCATCACCGTTTCAGACTGCAAATTATTGAAAAACACCTCTTTTTTCGCATGTTCAAAAATGGAAGGGGTCGTACCGCCCCTCCGTCACGAGATATCAAAAAACGGACCTTGGATTCATGATCAGGGACAAAAGTTACCCCCAAGGACAAAGTTTCACGCAAATCGAAGAGTGGTCGGGGCAACTTTTCCCGATTTCGTGTGAGTTGGTAGAGAATTACCCATATTTTTTTCAGTGTAGTCCTTATCCATACTTTCATTTTCACCGAAGACACAAAATCGATCAAAATATTCCTTCGAAAGGTATAGATTTTAAAATTTTCATAAATCATTTGTGTATGGACAACTGCCAAATTTGTATGGATAAGTATATGGACAAACTAATGATGCAAAATGGCCGGATTGAAAAATATTTAAATTAAAACCGAAAAAAAGTCCGATTTCGTGGAGAATTTCTCTTTTGATGTCTTGAAAAATTGTTGGTTCGTTTTAAAAATTCTACTACCCAATTTTTATTCATTTATTTTTTATTTTACTCGTGGTAAAGAGTTCATGTTGAACAACTTTTGTTTTACGAAAAACGAAATGTTTTTGTTTGTTTTATTTTCAGTATTTATTATTGCATTTATCTTGTTTATTTTATGTTTGTTTTTGATAGTATGTGGCTTACACTACCACTTCCCTTCTTTACTTTTTGTCTATTTGGTTTTTCATGATTTTATAGTCACTTTGTCATTTTTCTGCACGTTTTTCAAAGTTTTTAGTCTAGAATGAAATCTTTAACTTTTGAATTTTTTAAACATGCTTAGAGACATAGTCTGGGCCAATACAAAAAATACTGCATACTTATTTTAAAATAAAATCAAGAAAATATTAGTGAAAAACACAGCCAAAATTGACCCCAGACAAAAATTTATTTTTTTTTAAACATTGGCAAAGTCACATTAAATAAGTCACACTTTTAAATCTAAAATATTCTTAAATTTGAAGCGTTATTCATTCAAATTCTTTTCAAAGATCGAAAATTGGCTAAAAATTTAATTTTTGACGAATTTTTAGATCGAAGCCCGCCTAGAGGCGGGGTTGGGTTGCAGAGGATCAAAATATGAAACTACATTGCCTTCCCGTTTTGGCAACACGACCTTTTGACCCATTTCCATGCGTCAAATATGACAAATAGATGAGACTAACTTAATTTTTCTTCTAAACTGTTGATCGAAAACCAATTCAAAACTTCTCATAATAATAAAAAAAAAACATAATAATTAACGTTGATTTTTGGCAAGCAATTATTACAAAAACAGCAGAAAACTTCACATTTTTGTTTATAACATTGACAACAAAACAATAGATTAAGAGTTATAACGAGTTGAAAAATGAGGGCTTATTGCCTTACCTCAGTGAGGAAGGCAAAATTGCTATTTTTTCCGTATGCCTTTCTTTTCTCTTAAAAGTCCTAAGCCAAACATATCAAAGACAGAAAAGCGAAAAAAGCACTTTCAAGATAAGGATTTTGATAATTCACTTGCTTATTTTTTATGACCAGGTAACAAAACTGATACTGGGAATGTACGGACAAAGTTTCATTCAAATAAAAAAAGGAAAAGTTGATTTGTGAAAACGTAGAGAATTAATCACTCTTAGAATACTTTTGAATGTTTGATAGAAAACTCACAATCCAAAAATTTTAGTAAAATGGTCATTCATTCACCAAAAATTGTTTTGTCCTGCTCTCAGTTTCATGTTGTGTACGATCTCTCTAACATGTTTGACGCTTAATTGCTCGTTCAGTTCACTCTGCAAGCAATCCTGTTCCAAAACCACAGCAATTACTGTCGTTTATCACCCAAATGCGATGACGCGCGGCGATTCCTTCCAATCTAGTTCATGGTGCTTTACTGGCTGTATAAGGCGCTTCTGAAAATCACGTTGACACGCAACAGCTCCCCGGAGGCGACAATCCCATCCCATCCCATCACACAAACTCACTCACACATCAATTTACGCGCGCGCTTCAAACGCGCAAACTTTCGACCGACAAAATTTTCTCATTTTCCACCGTTTTTCCCAGGACCGACGCTCGCCTGCGGGGGCACTTCGCTGCTCAAAATGACCACATTGATCTCGCCGGCCCAGATTGGCACTAATGGGGGCTCCGCCAGCAGCTGCACCTACACCATTCGGGCCATGAATCTGCGCGTCTGCCAGGTAAGGGGTTCCTCGCAGATTTCGAATTCAAATTTTTCGGGGGAAACAACACCACTTGGTTGACCTGCTTTTTCTCTCTTCCCTCACTTTTCGGTTTGCAGCTCCGGCTAGACTTTAACACGTTCAATCTGGCCCAACCGACGGCCGATCCGTACCCGAGATGTGTCAACGACGTGCTGACGATTGAGAACATGGATTTCCATTTGTGTGGCGCCAACGATGGGCAGCACAGTAAGTTGTCGGGTTGGGATGACGGGACTCGGTTTACTCATGATCATTTTTGTCCCGTTACAGTTTACGTGCCCTTTTCCCCGACCTACAACGACATGACAATGACCATCGACTTTAAGCTGGCGGGACGTACCCTCGGAGAGCAGGCCCCGTACTGGAACATCCGCGTCCAGCAGCTTGAGTGCCCCGTTGGACCAGCCTTCGCGTCCAAACTGGCCAACCGCTTCATCCCGGAAATTCCACCACCCTCCGGCAAAACCTTCAGCAACGATTTGGCCACGCTGGCACCGACGGGTTGCTTGCAGTACTTCACGGCCCCAACCGGCACGATCAAGTCGTTCAACTTTGGCCCGGGACCGTACATCGGAGACACCAACTATGCCATCTGCTTCCGGCGGACCCGGGCCAACCGGATATTGAGTCTGCACGCGGACGTCTTCGATCTTGGCTATGTCGAAATGGGTGGCATGGAGTGGACCGATAACGAGTGCTACTCGAACGTGCCTACCCCTGCACGATCCGAGGACTACCTGTTCATCCAGGATGGTCATTACGTCGCCGCGGGTGGAATCACGCGAAGGGCTAGTCGGTTCTGTGGCCAAAGCATAATCCAAAACACAGTGGAAAGTGAGTATTGCGACTCAAAGTTAACAATATCAACATAACCGTAAAAATCAATCCACCTTTCCAGCATCCTCACCGGGACCATTCGTGGTGTACTTCAACAGTGACAAGCTCATTGAAGCGTCTCGTGAGATGGGATTCCACATCACGTACGAAATCGTCTAATGGCAGAACAAACACAAACAAAACCCCCGTTTTCAATCAATCTTTGGCCTAGAATAATAACGAATACTTAGCATGCTGAAGATATGCACCGTTTACTCCACTACTCATTTGTTGTCTCGTCTTTGTATGTTTAAATGATTTTGCATTTAAAAGTGTTATTTTTTAAATGATTATTGAAAAGAAATAGACAGAAAGCAGTGCTGCCACCTTGCCAAACAATCGAATAGTATTTCATAAGAGTGTCCTCTAATAAATGGTAGCTGTTAGATCATAAACTAAGATTTCGAAATAATATACATTCCCCGAATCTGTTGTCGTACTATTTAAACAAGTGTCGAAACTTTGAGAGAGTTGACATAATTACGCGTCTTACTATATTCAATCCGTTGGCAATTCAATACTTAACCCTTTGGTGGTTTTATCAATCAACAAAAAAAGTTAAACCCTGATGACAAATTCAAAACTTTTGTAGATTTATTATGCAATGGCTCCTTGAAAAAAAATAGATGCCAGATCCTTGCCCATCTTTTGGTGTATATAACATTGAAGTTTGGAGCTCGGTACAGACCTTTAAAGTTTGGATGTTGAAAATAAACGCTTCAGTGGCCAAAGTGCCTCAAAAATGTACATTTTTGAAAAAAAAAACTTTTTTTTACGGGTTGAATCCTGTTTAAAATTCAAATGCAAAGCGCCAGCTTCTGTTACGTCCAATTAAACTCATATTTGGGACTTAGGCTCAGTATGCCCACCGGAACAAACCCCTGAATGCCCGCCAAAAAGGAATTTTTGTTACATTATACTGAATATACTTTACTATTGAAACTATTTTGAAATTTTCTAATTTTTATAGTTAAACATAATTGAGAATTTTAAAATCATGCCATGCATTGCAATCTCTGACTTGATTAAAAACCTATTAAAAAAAATATTGTTCAAAATCAAAAAAAATATCAACACTGTTTCAACAGTTCCTAGATCGATAACGACTTTGAGAAAAAAAATGTTGTTCAACACTCAATCAGATAAAAAAAACAAAGCTTTTCATATACAATTGCAGTCTTGCTTTTCCATCTAATTTAAAAAAAATAAAACCTTAATAATTTAAACACAAAATGTCTTCAAAACATTTTATCAATATAAATTGCTGACATATTTAGGCCGTTGCAAATATTTTTGAAAGATTATGTCGCCCCCCCCCCCCGCTACAAAATTAGTCCGAAAAACAAGGGGCAAAAAAAATATTTTTTCAAAAATCTTTTTTTGCATTTTTGGGTTGGATTAAAAGTATTTTGAATTTTTATGAAATTCCAATGCACAGTGGTCCGAAACCGAAATCTAGCGTGACAAAATTGATAGCGGCCACACGTTAAGATTTAGAGCTTTGGTGTCTTCGGGACAAATGATCAGTGTCAATAGGGGCATCTTTTGGTATGGTGGACGTGGACATTAAGGTGGTGCAAATTTTAGGGTGGTTCAGAAATTTTTATTTTGGCGGGATGACGAGATAGCGCTTTGGTGTCTTCAAAAAAGTTGTAGAGAACACCATTCTGAGTAACTTTGTTGAAGAGCACAAAGCTCTATCTTCAAACGGGAAGTTTCTAGAGCCATTTTTGTAATTTAGTTGAAGTGTTTATGAAAAAATGAGTTTTTTGAATTTATCAACTCAGGCTTGTGTCGTAGCGAGTTGAAGTCTTCTAGACATTTGTAGAGCTTATCAAAACACACATTTATCTCCTAAGAGAGCAAAAATCGGACCCTTAAAACGAAAGTTATAGCCAAAATACGATGAAAAATACGCCATTTTGAAATAAGAATAACTCGAAAAGGTGGTGCAGTTTGACCTCGCTCTTAGAAGCTTCTGAAAGTACACACTTTAGAGTACATTTGCTGAAAATATCTCGGGGGTCTTTTTTGTTTAACTTATTTAATCTCAATTTGAAAATGTGCATTTTTTAATCGTTTTTTGCCCATAGCTTTTGATAGAATTGACCAAAGTTCATTTTTCAAGAATAAAAATGTTCATTTTGGCAAGCTCTACAATTGTCTACAAGGGCTCAAAAATGTTCTTAATGATCTAATGTTTGTAAAAGAAGAAACATGTTTTGCTGAAATATTTCAGGAATAAATTTAATTATTTTGTTGATTCCTGAAATATTTCAGCCAAAACTTGTTACTTCTTTTACAACCTTAAGATCATTTTGTACATTTTTGAGCCCTTTCACGAATGTTTCATATTTTTTCATTGAAAATCGGACCGTTAGTTGCTGAGATATCGAAATTAGAAAATGGTGTGCTGTGTGTGTGGGACTTAGAAAACATCAATTTTCCTGTTTTTGAACCTTAGCATGGCAATATCTCAGCAACTAAGGGTCGTATCAACAAAGTTCAAAAGTGCGAAATATAGAGAATTATTTCAGCTTTCCAAATATATTTTTTTCAAAAGCGGGCAAACATGTGCACTAATTTAAAAAATTAAAAACCTAAAAATGGATTTGACTTGAAAACGGTGCACTTTATCAAAATTTCACTACAGTACTTTTTGATTGCAAATTCGATTTTACATCGAAAAATTAAGTTGAAAAATTTTTGAGACCAATTTTTCGATTTTTAAAAAAAAATCAGTATTGCGTCAAAAATTCATAACTCGCTCAAAGGTTTTTTGCACAACCTGGAAATTTCTGAAAAGTTGGCATTTGATGTCCTCTAAAACATATTAAAAAATAAAAAAAGAGTGTTTTTTTGCAAATCAAGTTTTAGTGATAAAAAGTTAATTCAAAAATCACCAAATTTTTTTTTACCGTGCATCATTTTTTTCATTGTAGTCCATATTCATACTACAACTTTGCCGAAGACACCAAATCGATCAAAAAATTCCTTCAAAGGATACAGATTTTTGAATATTCATACATCATTTTTGTATGGCCAGCTGCCAAATTTGTATGGAAAATTATATGGACAAACTAATGATGCAAAATGGCTTCTTTGGGCATACCGAAGACTCCAAAAAAGTTTCAGTCGGATTGAAAAATACAAAAAAAATCGAATGACCGATATCTGATAGAACTGCTCAAGTAGTAGACGAAATACGTATTTGCCAAGATATTAAAATATATTGTGGAATTAAAATGAACAAGTCGTCTTTTGTATTCATTTATATAAAAATTTCTTCAACACCAAATTTAAAAGGCATGTATAGGAACCCAGTTTTTACTTTGAAAAAATCATGTCTCAAAATCATGTTTCTAAGTAACTGCTGCCATTTGTTGAGTATGGTATGGTACCACCCTAACACGGTGTAGGTCACCCAACTGGCCAAAACAAGTCCAAACAGTAAAAATACGGGGCTAATTATGTTGGTCAACCCCTGCTTCAATTTTGAGCCCAATCAAAGCACTCTTGTTCTCGGCTATGCTGTTTTCCTATGGAATTGCTGTAAAAGGCTTATTTCAAAAACATATAAAAAAATACACAACTTTCATGTTCCAGAAAAAATAAAAATCATTTTTATCTTGAATTTAAATTCAGTCAGTTTCTTAGCGTTCACTTGACCCGATTCAACCCTCATTCCTATCACAAAGGGTCTGAGAGTTTGAAGCTTGAAATTTAAACGCATGCGCGGTAAATGTCCGTTGCACTTCTCGGAAGAGCCATCTATGTTATTTGCTTGCAAGCTCTTTGCCACAAAAATCAAGCTTTTCATGATAAAGCTTTCTCCTGGAAAGTTCAACAAATGGTGATAACGGCGATAACGGTGATAAGGCTATATTTTATCTTGAAGCATTCAGGTTATCTGAAAGCTTGTTATAGGGAATTTTGGCTACAAAATTAGTTTGGAAGCTTGGTGGTGCTCCCCGATGGCATAGTATTTGTTTTACAATTCAAATATTTACTTTGATGACTTTTTCGATTAGGTCATACAAAATAACATTAATGACTTAAGATAAAAGTCATGTTTGTTCTGTAGGACACTGACAAAATGTAAATATTGTACAATTATGATGCTATAAATCCCAACTTATCACATTTTCTTTGATTCTCGATTTAGTTTAGCTGTTTTAGAGATATGATTAGAAAATGTGTTTTTTTTTGCAAAAATATTTAAATTGGATACCTTGATAAACAGTAAAAAATAATGTAAATTTTGAAGCTGATATTTTGGAAGTTTCAATATTACCACTTTTATGGCGTAATTTTACTTCAATTTAGACTGAAAAAGTGACATTACACCAGAAAAGTGGTAAAGTTACACATTTCCAGAGGTGAAATTACACCTTTTTTCTGACATAAAATATGTACCCCTTCCTAGATGTAATATTACCATGATTTCTTTTCTGTGTAGCTAAACAATAAAAGGGTCTATTTATATTGACCACGAAACTCCAATTCCAAATTTCAGTCCAATTTGAACACTTTTGATCTGGATTCTCCTGGTTTGACGTGTAATCGCTATACACAGTATAAAAATGTGTAAATTTAAAAACTGAAAAAAATGTAAGGTTTAATATTACCTCTTTCATGATGTAATATTACCTCAATTTAAACTGGTAAAGTGGCATTACAACGTAAAAGTTTTAAATTTACAATTTTTTAGATGGAAAATTACACTCTCTCTGATATTAAAGATGTACTCATTCTCAGATGTAATTTCACCATGATTTTTATTACTGTGTATAATTTAAATATTGTTTTATATTTAGCTGAAGTTGTAAGTTTATTTGACATTGTTTTTAAGTATTGTCAATTTAACAGAAAAATACGAGTGACTATTTTCAAGCCAATCATTTATGTTTCAACAAACCAACAAACCAGACGTTTATCACGCGAGTGCCCAGATCATAACCACGCGTTCAAACCACAAACCGACCATCGACCCATGGCCATTTGAGGTTTCTGTTTGCAATGTGTCAACCTTATGACCCCCACACTGGCCGGTTGTTGGTCAAATGCAAATTAATTGCTGCCGTGCGATCGCAGCCATGAATTTAAAACCTATTAAATCACAACAAACTCTAGAAATGTTTACTTTTTGGGGTTTGCTTTGGGGCGACTTAATTGCGAAAATGTTTTCATTGAGTCTTCTGAAACTCCAATTAAGGGTACAACACGGTCGCATGTTTGGCTGTTTCCTGTTCGAAACAAAAAGAAAAGTTGTTTCCGGCAGACCGGGTTTTCCAGTCATTTTTCCAGCTTATCGCGCTTTTGAAATTTTCCCGGTGTAGCCGATTAGCAATAACAACCGCTTTGAAGTTTTGGAATGAAGTGGTACCAGGAACAACATGGGAATCGTTTTTCAAGGATTTTCCAAGAAACACTGTTTGCTGAAATTGTTTCCAGGTTGCAACCTAGACGAGTGCAATTTCACCATTTTGGTCAAAATTGAAATCCCATTCAGTTGAGCTTCTTCTGAAGTATTCCATGCTGGTCAACAAGCCAAACGGTTGCACATTTCGAATGTAATTTCAGTTGCACTTGACCATGCTAGACTTGCATGTTCTGTGAGGAAATCATCCTCCAGAAAATCAACAACTCTAGATTTGGTCTGATTTTAGCTATTACTATTTTTCATTGTTTATATATTTTCGGTCGACCAAAAACGATAATTTTGAAACAAAAATATTTCAAAAACAATCAGTCAAAACATATATGAATTGACAGAATAATTTTCGAATTCTTTGAGAACAACTCTAAAACATTCCAAAGGTCAAGTAGATTCTCAGTTACATCGGATACATCCTTCGACGGATACTTTTACTGAAAAAATACGTTAGTTTGTACTTTTTTGTTTGTCTTGATTTTTTTTAACTTTTCGAATAAATTACAAGTTGAAAAATCATAAAGAAGCATCAAGTATTAACAACCAAAGCTACTCCCTGCACCGGTCTTTCCATTTGGGTCACGAAGACAGTGGATAATCCGCTTGTTGATTTCACTACTGTCCATCCGTGAATTGTAACCTGATCTTGAAAAGAAGTCGAGTCAGAATGCAATTTTTTTTTTGCAAAATAAATATTAATAATAATAATTTTAGCTCAAAATAATTTATTTTTTCATAGGTCAATAACGAAAATCCTAGTAAAAGATCAAAAATAGGCACTTCTATCCTAGAACAAACCATCAATCGACGGCTATCCCTTACAATTACGTATCGATTTCACATTCCCACTACTCACAACTGCCACTGAGCGCAATCAGATTAGATCTGCAGAAAGTTTCCGTCCGACAATAGATGGAGCCCCACCACAACAACAGGAAGTATCAATCGGTTGATACGCCTGAATGTCTGCAACAATGCAACGATATGCAACACCCCCCTTTCAACCCACCACAGGAAGGGGTCGTGTGGTGAGTACGTTTCCGATGATGATGGTTGGCTGAATTGTGGCAGTGGGAAATTGAAGTTTACGTATTTCCAGCCAAAAGGTGAAAGCTTTCAGTTTTAAATTGTAGGGGCGTGAATTTCCGCGGCAGCTCGTGATGATGGCGCACGCACTTGAATGTTGGTTGGTGAAGGAAATTAAATTAATTACAGTTTGAGGGGGAAAAAACTGAAATCGGATGCATATCGATTGCTCGAGAAGTAATAAATTTTAATTGACCTGTTTCAATGTGAACGCAGTTGGATTTTTTCATTATTGGTTAAAGCACAACATGATTATTTTCTGTCTTGTCTTTCAAGGTGACTGATTTCAGTTTCTATCATTAAACTCTGTGAATCTTTTAAATGTTAATGAAATTGGCTAATTTGGTAAACTTTAGATGGATCAATTTTTGGTTATATTTAATTTTAGAAATTATGAAGCTATGCAGGCAGTAACAAACTTTACAACAAAATTTGTTTTTAACCCTCTACATAACATTCCCTTGATGGGATGAATTTACAGTTGGAATTGATTTTTTTTAATTAGAATTTCACTCGCCAGGATGCCATGTCCCAGAATTGTTTATTGTAGTTGTTTTATAGAATGGAAAAATACAAAAGTGCTCGGATCGATCCCAAATTTGGAGTGGGAGGTCCTTGGCCAATAATTGCTTGAGAATCGAAAAATCCAGCCCAGCATTTGAAAAAGTCGTATGAAACTCAAAAAATGCCGTTTCATTGTACAGTGGTCCGAACCCAAAATCCAGCGTGACAAAATTGATAGCGGCCACACGTTAAGATTAAGAGCTTTGGTGTCTTCGGGACAAATGATCAGGGTCAATAGAGACATCTTTTCGTATAGTGGACACTAGGGTGGTCCAAATTTTAGGGTGGTTCAGAAATTGTATGCTGGCGGGATGACGAGATAACGATTTGGTGCCTTGAGAAAAATTGTAGGGAACACAATTTTAAGCAATTTCGCTGAAGAGTTTAAAGCTCTAATTCAAAAGGGAAGTTTAATGAGCCATTTTTGTGATTTAGGTTAAGGTGTTTATGAAAAATTAATTTTTGAATTTATCAACTCAGGCTCATACCGTAGCGAGTAAGTGGCTTCTAGATATTTAAAGAACTCATCAAACACACATTTATCTTCCAAGAGAGTGAAATCGGACCTTTTGGACGAAAGTTATAGCCAAATACGGTGGAATAAACGCAATTTTGAAATTTGAATAAATTGTAAAGGTGCTGAAGTTTGACCTTGCTCTTGGAGGCATCTGAAAGAAAACATTCTAGAGAACAATTGCTTAAAATATCTTGGAGGTCCTTTTTTGTTTAACTCATTTCATTTCAGTTTAAAAATAATCATTTTAATATCGTTTTCTTCCATAAATTTAGATAGAATTTACCAAAATTCGTTTTTCTAGAATAAATTTTGACAAGCTCTACATCTATTTGAAAGGCCCAAAAATGTACAAAATGATAAAGTGGTTGTTAAAAACAAGTTTTAGTTGAAATATTTCAGGAATAAATTGTATTAATGTTGCTGATTCTTGAAAAATTTCAGTTAAAATTTGTTTCGGCTTTTACAACCACTAGAGCATTTTGTACATTTTTGGGCAATTCTAGATAGTTTAGAGCTTGCCAAAATGAACAATTTTATTCTTGAAAAACGAATTTTGGTCTTGACCAAAAAGCCAATGTCTGAAAATATTTGTAATGGATTCCTCGTTGAATTTTGAGTAACATTATCAAAAATGGAAGGAGTTCCAAAAAGGATTCAGAATTATATTATTCATTTACGCAGAAAACAAATGATGGTAATATTCATCAGAAAATGCTGACAGATTAAGCGTCAAAAAATGTGTAATATTACATCAGAAACAATCAGAATTCTCTTCAATCCCAAGACCATCAAATCAGCTAATGAAACTTTGGTGGTTTTTTTTTTCAAATATTAAGCTTTTTTCGGACCCGGATAAGTTTTGGATAAGTTTTTTTTTAAGTACAACAAACAACATTTCTTTTCAAACTTATCGCTCAGAGACATGATTTAAAAAAAAAGTTTTTGCGAAAATTGACGGAAACCATTATTTTTTGGACCACTCTATTTTGGTTAATAACAGCCTAATCACCTTACAAAAAAAAATCGGAAGGAACTCCCATGCCAATTTTGTTTCGAATCAGAGGGCGCTGATTTGTTTTTTTTCCTGTTTGGCGAGGAATGGCTGATAAATTACTCATTTGAAGAACTGCACAATACCTTCTTTCAGGTTTGAAATATCATATTTTTCTTACTTTTTTCTGTTTTATTTTTTTTTAATTTTTTAAAAAAAATAATTTAGCATCGTTTATTACAAAAGTATTGAAAGTTTTTGAAAATTACTCTGTTTCATATCAGTCCAATTATTGTTTTTGCACAATAAACACTCAAATTCTTACTGTTTTTCTTACCACTTAAAATGCTACCAACAAAAAGTTTGAACAAACCAATTTAGTGCAAACATGTTGTTCTCCCGAAAACGCAAAACTTATCAAGATCCAATTATACTTACTCCATCAAAACTTTTCCGCCAGCCTTCCCTCCCCCTTCCACCTTCCCACTCCAGGGGGTGGAAAGAAAACGTTTCCCGCTACCAAAACAAACCAAGCCAATCACTGGAACTGTAAACACTTTTTTCCCGAAAGCAGTCAGTGTGGCGGACCTTAACGATGACAACAACAGCAGTGGAGGTGGGTGGTGGGGGAGGTGGTTTATCTGATGGATGCACTCTGCACGCTGAATGATGATGCTGTGCTTATTCGATTACATTCTCGTTCATTTTCATCTGGATGTGATGGGGGAGGAGGCTGGGGGGTGCTCGTGATGATCCGTAAAATAAATACAAATGGACTTGTACGAGGGTGGTCGTGGGTGAAGCCGAGGCAGGGGAAATAAACAAGGAAGCATTTGGCTTTATTTTCACATCGGTGAAATGCAATGGAGAAGGCAAAAAAAGACATAATCTGCTGGCCAGTGGATTTCCATTACTAGAAAGTAAACTCGATCGGCGATCAATCAAAATGGAAGAAAAACAAAATTCGAATTCATCCACGCCTTCACGTGTGAATGAAAGTCAATATTGTTGTGCCTTATAGATTGATGACGCAAAATGCAGATGTAATCATATATTTTTTAATATATCATTTTTTTCCACTTAAAACAAAAAGGACCACTCTCCAAAAAAAAGTTTCCCGCTGGTAGGAAAATTGAAAATTCGTAAACAGTAAAAGCCGATAGTAATTATGTTCCTCACACACCAATAACAATCCAATCATCTGCTTCATTATTCCAAGTGTTCACGGGGTGTAAAATGACAGCATTAAGCGATGCACGGGCGTGATGTGCATGGCACAAAAAGCTGTTACTTATTCACACCTTCTAGGGAATTATTTATAATTATAAAGTTTTTCACAAAGTATTATAAAAAAACTTCTCAACGATTATTCTGTTACAAAATCAATAACCGTTACCTTTTGTTGTAAATTTTAATTGTCAATATGTTAAAAATTGCATCATGCACCGCTTCACTTCTTATTCGACAAATTGTCCGAAAATATTTTAATAGATTCAAAATGGGTAATTCTCTACCAACTCACACGAAATCGGGAAAAGTTGTCCCGACCCCTCTTCGATTTGCGTGAAACTTTGTTCTTAAGGGTAACTATTGTCCCTGATCACGAATCCGAGGTCCGTTTTTTTTGATATCTCGTGACGGAGGGGCGGTACAGCAGCCCCTTTCATTTTTTAACATGCGAAAAAAGAGGTGTTTTTCAATAATTTGAAGCCTGAAACGGTGATGAGATAGAAATTTGGTGGCGAAGATACTTTTTTGTAAAATTAGAAACAAAGAGAAACGCAAAAAGTAACTCATCTCATCTCATGTTAATACAAATAAACCATGAAAGTTTCATACAAATTGGGACATCTTGAAAATACCAGTGACAGAAGTCGAATGTACAAAAGGTCGAATGGCTTCAATTCATTCATAATTTTTTTTTCTAGGTACTTTTAACAGTCTTCCAAAAAAATTTATGAAAAAAAACTGATATTGATATTTTGTTCGGAAATTTTATATTCTTATAAATTTGTCTTGTTTTAAAACAAATTCAGTGCAAAACTCACATTTAAAGAAATCATGTTTTAAAAAGTGTTATATTTGTTGTTTTATTCCATTCTTTAAAAAAATATATAATATTTGGTAAGTATTATCATTATTCAAACCACATTATTTTTTTCTATTTTTCCATTCTTCAAACAGAAGTAGACAAAAATTTTGATAAAAAACTTGAAATCAAAGTTCAGTTCAATAATGTTAAATTCTTTCAAAACAATACAATGATTAAGTATCACAATTTTTTTTTCAGGCGAGAATTTGATTCTCTGGTAAGCTAAATAAACTATGCTGCTCACTAAAACGTCACGATCAATTTAAAAAATTCTCTGCCTCTGTTCTGCTTACAAAACATCGATCTTGCACAATGCAAAGTTACCAAGGTTGTTAAAGATAAATTTGCCGGGGCTCGATTATGATAACTGAGCAACTCTCTACGAAATCGGCCGATTTCGACCATTTTTAATTTTTATATTTTTTCATTTGACTCAAACTTTGTGGAGGCCTTCCCTATGACCAAATAAGCTATTTTGCTTCATTGGTTCACCCATACAAGTTTCCATACAATTTTGGCTGCTATCCATACAAAAATGGTATGTAAATATTCAAACAGCTGTAACTTTTGACTGAATTTTCTGATAAATTTGGTGTCTTGGGCAAAGTTGTAGGTATTGTTGAGGACTATTGAGAAAAAAATAGGTACACGGAAAAAAATGCAGATTTTTTAATCAACTTTTTTTTCCCTAAAACTCAATTTCCCAAAATACGTATTTTTTGATTTTCGAGATTTTTTGATATGTTTTAGAGGACAAAAATCCGCAACATTTGTGCCATGGAGAGACATAATCAAAAAATCTGCCGCCGAGTTATGATTTTTTGAAAAAATAGTGATTTTTGGAAAAACCGAAGTTTCATGCAAAACCAAGTTTGACAATATTTTTTAATGCAAAATTGAATTTGCAATCGAAAAGTACTTTACAAATTGTTTGATAAAGCAAAATATTTGCAGTTTTTCAATTTTTAAAAATAGTTAACGTATGTGATAATTTCTAAAAATATTTTTTTTTGAAAAGTTCAGAAAGTTTGTTATAAAATTGTCTAAGAAACATTGAAGAACCTCAGGTTGCTGAGATAGAGCCGCTTTAAGAAAAATAAACACGAAAATTGATGTTTTCTAAATCTCACCAAAACAACCCACCATTTTGTAATGACGATATCACAGCAACCAATGGTCCGATTTTCAATGTTAAAACATGAAACATTCGTTTAATTTTCCGGTCTTTTCGAAAAAAATATTTTGATTTTTTTTTTAAATCAAGACTAACATTTTAAAAGGGCCAAACATTGAACAATAATGCTTGTCTTGATTTAAAAATTTTCAAAATATTTTTTCGAAAGGATCGGAAAATTTAAAACTTGCTTTTGCATGAAACTTTGATTTTTTTTTCTAAAAATCACTATTTTTTCAAAAAATTGTAGCTAGGCGGCAGATATTTTGCCCATGTTTCTCTATGGCTCAAAAGTTGCGGATTTTTGTCCTCTAAAACATATCAAAAGATCTCGAAAATAAAAAAATACGTATTTTGAGAAATTGAGTTTCAGTAAAAAAAAAGTTGATTAAAAAATCTGCAATTTTTTTTCCGTGTACCTATTTTTTTCAATAGTCCTCAACAATACCTACAACTTTGCCGGAGACACCAAATTGATCAGAAAATTCACTCAAAAGTTACAGCTGTTTGAATATTTACGTACCATTTGTGTATGGACAGCAGCCAAAATTGTATGGAGACTTGTATGGGTGAACCAATGACACAAAATAACTTATTTGGTCATAGGGAAGGCTTCCACAAAGTTATAGCCAAATCAAAAAATACAAATAAAATCCATTTCCGGTTTTGGTAGAGATTTGCTCAACTATAGTTCTTTCGTTATCGTCGAGGTTTTTTTTTCGAAAGTATATTCAAATTTTCATAATTTTCAATATGGGTATCAAACGAAGCGAAACTGTTTTTGCTTATTTTCTTTTTATAGTTTTTTGTAAATACCTAAATTTTCACAAAATACCGTATTTTTCAAAAATACTCAAATTTTCATAATTTACAATACGTGTATCAAACTAAGCGAAAGTTTGTATGTGTTTTCACTTTATTAGATTTTTTTATGAAAACTTAAATTTTCACTAAGTATAATGTTTTTTTTAAAGCATTTTCAATAAAAAAAATATTTAAATTTTCACAAAATACCATATTTTTACAACAATACTAAAAATTTCAAAATTTTGTGAAATTATCGCTTTGAAAATTTGATTTTTTAATAAAAAATGTTCAAAAAAATCTGTAAAAGATGAAAAAGCATACAAAATTTTGCTTCGTTTGATACCCATACTGCAAATTTAAAAAATTTGAGTATTTTCGAAAAATACGGTATTTTGTGAAAATTGTAGTTTAAAAATAAACTCTAAAGAAGTTATAACCATACAAAATTTTGCTACGTTTGAAACCCATATTGAAAATATAAAAAATTGTATTTTCGAAAAAATGTGGTGTTATGTGATTTTTGTGGTACTTTCAAAAAAAAAAAAAAAAAATTAAAAAGTGAAAGACATACACAATTTCGCTTCGTTTGTTACCCATATTGCAAATTATAAAAACGTGAGCACTTTCGAAAAAAAAAATCGGTATTTTATGATGATGAAGATGATGGAGCTGATGTGCGTTTTCTGACATGCAATTTTACCATCTTTTAGCTGTCTATTTTGAATTTCTTTTATATTCTTTCTGTCAGTAAAACTCACCACCAAGAAATGCAATCGTTTTATTATATTTTTCTCATTGAACATGATCACGGTTTGCGAACCACCCTCTGCTATCAGAGTCAGAGGCGTCCCTACGAATAATTGAAGCGTTTTCCAACATTTTGTAACTCTATTAAGTGCTCTGTATTCATCTAGATGTAGGTCGGTTAGTCGTTTTTATTCTTAAACACTGCGAACATTAGTTTTGAACGTTTACTACAATTATTCTATATCTTTTTTCTCTTTTTATTCCGTCAATGTATAAAAACACGATACATTTTTATCTATCCATCGACTCAATCGACCACAATACACGAACATACAACAAATTATTTCTACTTAATCGCTTGGAACTAGATTAGTTTGCTGCCTGGTTTTTGTTTTATTTGTCACTCCCCCTCCACTATCTACAGTATTTCATCGGCCGGTGCCGGTCCCACCGCGGCCCTCAGATGATGCCCATTCCCCCCTCCACCGTCTACGCCATTACTTTCCACCGATTCCAGCAGTGGCAACTTGACGTGTCGACACTCGATCGAACCCCGGCGCCAGCTCTGCAGTCCCTCCTCGAGGTCCTTGATCTTGGCCGCCGCCGTCACCACCACCACCGAAGACCCGTTCGACTCCTTCGGGTCAAGCACCTGGACCACCTTCGGTGAACTGCGCGGAACCGGGTCGTGGTTCAGCGTGGTGGAGTCCGAGGGGGACAGCCGCGGGGGCACGACCGAGTTGCTCCGGGGGTACTCCTTTAGTCAGACCTTTTCCTCGCCGGGCACGTGCGGACCGGTGCGGACAAACTGCAAGCGGACCGGCTGATATTAGCGAGGATGGTCGGGTTTCGATATGTTTGTGGTTTGCGTTTGCATTGGGGGTTATTTTTGTTTTTAGTGACGCGCAGAAGACGCCATTGGACGTGGGAAGACGGAGTACAAGGAGTTACTATATTAGAGACGCTATCGAACGAAACGCAGCACGGACACACAAGTGTTAGAGGTACGGGGAAGCATAGGATAGAGTTAAGAGAGACGATTAAGTGCATTTAGCAAAGCAACATGGAGAGAGGGGGCAATGCTGGTTTTTATATTTTCAACCAGTGATATCAAAGTTTTGTGTTTTTTTACTACAAACTACAATAAAATCAATTTGTGCTTACCTTGTAAGAGTCTGAATGACTTGACATAAATTTCAATTATTCCATAAGATTAGGTTTCAATATTCATCTAATTGTGACACAATTCGAATTCTCATATCTCAAACATTTAAAATTTCAAAACATTATTGATATTGCTTTTTGATACATTTTTCAAATGAAGAATTTATGTAGCATGTAAAATATATTTGTAACAGAAATACGCAAAAAAAATTATCTGATTTCTCAGACATTTTTTTTAAGTAGGATTAATAAAGGCCATGAGGTCAATTATTTTATTTTATTTTAGATTTGAATTTATGTTCGTCCAATTCGCGCAATTTTGCTCATAATTTGCTCTTCAATTTGAAAGCTTGAAATGATTTTTTTTCCTAAATTATACTTTCTCGAACTCAATTTTCTTCCAGTTCTCAACTACATTGGTTATTTGCTCGTAATGTTGAAACTGCTCATTTTAATCTATGTAACCGCCGTCGTAATAATTTATTTACAATTTATCCAGAAACATATTTTTCATAGAAAAGTCCAGGTCACGAATGTGCATTTGCAACGTTTTGACGTTATTTGGACATGCATTGAAATCCCATTTCAAATTGATTTGACTTGGTTTTGATCGAGTTCACAATCAATCGGGATTAAACTTGGAGTTCAAGCTCTGTACACCGCCAGGATCATGCCTTAGAATGGATGGCAAATTGAGTGACTTTGAAATAACAATTTTTTCCCTTTTTAACTAAAAAATGTTTTTATGAATGTATCAACATTTATTGAGCTCTTCAGCATTTTTTGAAACAATTGTTGAATTTAATTTCAATTTAAATTTGTTTTTGTATAATGTTATGTTTGACAAATATTTGAATGGAAAACAAATAAATTTTCAATTTATTGCAACAAGTCCAATGAGTTCTTATGGAAAGGAATGTGAAGGTGATTTTTCACAGCAAAACATCGAAATATCGCTGCATGTCAATTACAAAACATTGGAAATTCACGGCAATTTCAAGGCACTTTAAAACTTGCACAGTAATAATTTTGAACATAATATTCTCTTAAAAAATAGCGAACTTTAAGATACAGAATGAAACCATCTGACAGAAATTATTTAAAAAATGATAATTTTGATTTGCTTAAATATCTACAAAACAACGCACATCATACGAATTAGAATCAGTTAAATGTTATAAAATTTGGTTAGTTTGTTCAGCAAGAAGGAAATTTCAGTATTAAAAAAAAAGTTTAAGTATAATTTTAAGGAATGCATTTAAATGCATAATAAATTTATTTTATACATGTATTGTATTTTGAGCCAATTGAATAATAACAAAATTTAAAGTCGAAATATAACAATATTTTTTAAAATTAAAACTGCAAACTTGCGTTTTCTTTTATTGAATTGTTGAATAAGGTATTTTTACAATCATATTGAAACATTGTAGAATAAAGAAATTGTGTTAGAAATGTGAATATTCCATTAAGGCCATTGGTTTTGTCACTAATAACTTTCAGAACAACTTCATAAATTTGATTAAAATGGAATTCGAATCAACTGAAAACAATCTAAAATTTCTTTTTCTGGATTGATAATCCTATTTAACATGTTCGGGCTCGTTTAAAAATGTTTTGAATTTTTATTAAATTGCGGTGTACAGAGCATCGGCAAAAGAAAATCGAAAAAATAAAATTTTCGTCAATACTTTGATATTTGGTAAACTTTTGTTACACAGAAAAAAAGTTGAATTTTGGAATGTTGAAAATTTGGTAGGTTGAATATTACCTCTTTTGTTGAGTAATATTACATAAAAAATGTGTAAAAATGTGAATCTGATGAATATTCATCAAAAACTGATGAAAATTCATCATTTTTTAAACCACTAAACCTGTCACCATTTTCTGATGAACATTACCATCATTTTTTTTCTGTGTAGCAAAACAACTGGGCAGGAATATAATCCATTTTAACACTTTTTCCATTCAAATGATGAAATTATGGGTCGTTATTTAAATTTTTATACTTCTTTATTTATTTTTTGCCCCCTCCACCTTGATCAGATCGCTAAAAATAACTAGCCCTAAATATTATATGAAAGCAATCAATGATAAAAATTGCAAATCTTTTATATAACTTTTTTCTCTCCCTTATATTTTTCCACCAAAAATCTTGGGTCAAAACATATTTATTGCCGGAAAGTTTATTTTTTTTTTTAAATAAAAAAAAACTTGTAGGATTGATTTTGAACATTTCAAAATACAACGTTAAGATTTGTTTGTAAAATGGTTCATTTTAATGAAATTAGCCAATTTTCAATTTTAGGAAGCAAATAAATTATGAACTTAGATAAGTCTATAACTAAGGATTAGTGGTAGTGAAATTTCACCATTTTGCGGACAGCGTAAAATTCATGAAATTTGGCTTTTTCCGCGAAATCCCGTGAAATTTTATGTTTACGTTACGATTTTTCTCAAAATGAGTTATCAAGCTTAAATAGGAATTAACATAATCTTATGAACTACTGTAGAAATAAGCGAATGAATACCGTTGATTAATGACTGACATAGTGTTAATGATTTCTGACGATTTCTGACGATTTTGTGGACGGCGTAAAATTCGTGATATTTATCAATTTTCTCAAATTTTTTTTTTATTTCAAAATAACAATCTAATAAATATTTCATCCCTACAGACTATTCAAGTGAATTTTATTAGTTTTCAATTGAAAAGCTTGATATAAACCATTTGAAGAATTGTTCAGATTTTTTAGTTTTTTTAGAAACTAAGTTTAGTAATAATTTCATTCGCTGTTATAAAAAAACATATGCTATTTCATTTGAAATGTATGGTTCCAAAAAAAGTCAAAAGAATCATGTTTTGTTTTATTCAAAATTAAATGAAAGCATTAAAATCAATTTTTAAAAACAATACACATTTTTTTCTGAGTCCTGTTTAATTTTAACGAAATATAATTATTTGGGTGGACGATTTCCGTGAAAGATTAAATATTACTTTTTGTTTTCTTTTTATTTCAAATTATAATGTCGATTTCGTTACAAATTATCTAAATTTTGTCTTTTGATTTGAAATTTAAATTTTGTTAAAGAGATAAAAACTTTTGAAAAAATTTAATGTTGCAAATGTCGCAAAAATTCAAATTATTTCACTAATTTGTTGCTGGACAAGATTGTTAATTCTTGTTTTGATATGAAATGCAATAAAATAAAGCAAATCAGCGAAAACTTTTAATTTTTATGAGTTGAATATTAAAAAAAAGCAGTTCAATAAATGAGAATACGCATGCCCTACATTTTATTTCAAAATATATATAGTGCCCATCCATAAACTAGGTGGATTTTTTTGAAAATTAGGAGATTTTTTTTGTGTCACGTTCAAATTTATTAAGGTTTTTTTTTTAGTTTAGTTTATTAATCATATATAATGAAGCATATAAGTAGTTTCTGTGATTCAAACATAATATTTTCAAAGTTTTTTTTATCATTTTTATCGTTCCGCGAAATTTGAGTGAAATTCGGTGTTTTAAAATTGAGGTCCCCGTGAAATTGAAAATTTTTGAGAGTAATAAATCACTAAGCCTACTTAGGATCCTTCGCCAATCAATAAAAATTCAAGTATGTTTTGTATCTTTTTTGAAAATAAAAATAAAAATGAAAAGCTTACAAAAAAATTACTGTAAACAAACTAAGTTTTCAAAAAATGGAAGGGGAACATGAAATTCTAGATCAGCGACTCAACATAAGTAAAACTTGAGAAGCCATTGTCTCCATATTGGCTGCCATCTTGGATTACACATCTCATATTACTTTAACGTGAAGACTTCCATCATTGTCATGATTTTTGTTCAAAGATATAAATTTTGCGTCGCTTTCAACATTTTGATAAAATTTCTTCAACAAGTTGTTTAGAATAGTGCCCTACACATGCTGAATCCTTTTGATAACAATTATCTCATTCCTTGTAAAGTTATGGAAATCGTCATTAATCAATTATTGCCAACTAGGACGTCAATGACTGTACCATAAAATTATATAAATTTTGAAGTACAATTGATTTAAATCCAAAATTCCTTCAGTGGCTTCAAGAAGGCAACAACTGGCACATGCTGATTCCTTTTGGTGCTGAAATTCGTTAAATTGAATTTAATACAGAATATGTTATAATGATGATCAATTTCCTCGAAAATGATCAACGGCTTCACCTTAAAGCGATAGTAGTATTTTTTTCTGATAAGATTATCTGAAGTGTAATTTAAGCGAGAACATTGGATAATTGAGTCTGGACTGTACTTTTTATTGACGCTTTATAAACACGGTTTTTACAATCCACCCAACCGATGAATAATAAAAACTCTCCCGACATCAACTTGTGATCTTCAAGTTTTTGTTTACATCTCTCTTCCAGCATATAAACTTCTCTGCAAAAGTGAGATAACCTCCCCCGTTACACTGTTAATTACCGCTCGCTAGTTTTTCGCACAAACAAAAACTCCACAATCTCGAAGCAATTAAGTGGTGGTGGTGGTAGTGATGAACACAGGTTAAACGCTGCAAGATTTCTAGAGTAGCACGCTTTGTAGTACACAAGGTATAGTAAAGCCAGGGCAGAAGAGTAGAGAAAGTGGGGGAGTGAGGAGCGCCTTAAAATTTATACACAACAAGCTCCATTAAATAAGGTAGAAGGCACCGTTAGTGATCGCAAAACTGTCGGAAATTTTTTAGGCAAATATGTGTTTTAAGACAGTTAAGCGATCACTAATGCTGTGGTGTTGATGTTGGGGAAAGTGTAATAAACAAAAATAGTAGAAGAAAGAACAGCAAGAGAGGTGTGAAATGCGATAAAACGGCTCTTTTATTTAACAACTTTACTCACAAATAATTTAGTTCAGTTTATTTCAATGGTCATACATCTCTTAAGGTTATCAACAAACAGTTTATTTACAGCGGTACAATTACAGATTTCTTCACGGTCACGGTCACATTGATTTTTTTTTTGCTTAGCTAGGAGAGGGTGGTGGTTGGTGATGGTACAAGATAATCTAATCACACCTACATTTACATTTACATTAGCAGTAGGTACTAGTTACAGTCATTACAGAGGGATGCCTGGCCTTTCGCTTCAGGTTCGGGAGGTTGAGTTTGGAGGTTTTTGGTGCAGTTTTGTTGATGGTTGGTTGGCGTGGGTGGGTTTGGTGGTTGTTAAACAGCAATAAAACACAGACAACACGTGGTTTTTTTTGGAGGGAAGAAGCCAGACACAAGTACACAGTGGGAAAGTGGGAAGAACAAACTTAAACTAGTTTAAACAATTTTCTTGGGAGGGGTTCGAGGGAGGAAGGAGCAGGATAATGGTTTTTTGTATAAAGTACGCCTGATGGCGGCGAGTTGGCTTTACACTCGTTTGCTTTCTAAGGGGTTTCAATATACGTTATAGTCATAAAAAGCTCAACCGTTATTTTAAATTATGCAGTGTTATTTCATAATCAATGTTTCCGAAAATATCTACCTTTGTATAGACAAATTGAAACGAGATTGCTACATTGCTAACAAGAATTTATAATCACGGTTGAGAATTTGTATTTCTATATTTTTTTTAGAACAACGCTCTCATTCTACAATATCACATTAGGATCATTCTGGACTGTCCTTTTAGTTTGTACCCTTGTTTCAATTTCTCTGTAGGATTAGCTCCTCATGCAGGTCCTTCGCTTGCCCTTTTTGGTAACTTCTTTCTCCTCTAAGCATTCCCTCCTAGTTGGCCAGTGTTTGCCAGCCAGCTCACTGCCGTCTGGCGTCTTTGATAAGGAATTTACTTACGGACACTTGCGTCGCCGTGTACGAGTTGGTCCGCGTCCGGAGGAACACGGTGCGCCACTTCCGCTTGACTTGTGCGATCACCTCCCCGTTGAAGAAGCAAAACAGGACGGCCACGAAGAGGCCCTAAAGCCGAGAAGAAAATGGAGAAATAGTTTGACACATTTAAGGAAGTTAGCCGGAAAAGTTACCTGAAATGAGGCCGTGAACGCGGATATCGTTTCGTAAACCCGCTCGTACGGATGGCCAGGGTCGGGCCGGAACGGAGTCAGCATGTACTGGAGGCCGAGCAGTGGGACGAGCAAGAGGGTGGCCCTGAAAGAAGACAAACAGGTAAGTTTCTAATTCTTTATATTAAATAATTACAATTTTGTTGTATTGGTTTAGTTTTAGAAATATTGAATCACTTTAAAGTATAATTTTTTTCTGAGCATTTCCTAAACTAATAGGACATTTGAAAAAGTTATCTAAAACATTATTTTGCAAAATTAGAGCGAATTTGAGTCCCGAACAAGAATCCAGTTTAAAATGCTATGTTTGTTGAAATTTGAACTAACTGAATGTTTTGCAGAGGTTTTCCTAACTCTAGAATTTTTTTGAGCATATTCATGTCAAAAACGTTCACCTGGAAAAAAATATTATATCGTACACTGAAACCCCGATGGTTTGACACCAACTGTTGTCAAACGAATGGGGTCACTTTTTAGTTTGACACTCTCTTTACACAGAGCTTCATCACTTATTAGTTTGACTTTGTCAAACTGACGGGTAAACTAAAAGTGTGCCAAACAAAAAAGTTACCAACCACCGGGGGTTGAGTGTAGTTGAATGATAAATTGAGTTATGTTACATTGTAGGATTATTTGAACTTTTCAATGATCAAGAAATCGTTTTTTGTCTGAGGAAAGATTCGGAATCAGCATCTTTATGAATTTAAAAAGTTGCATCTTCTATTTATGCTAAAACGATTATTCATCATATTTTTTAAACAAGGAAAGTACGAGTTTAAAAATGGATATTTTTTTTATTTACTTATGTTAAACCATGACTAACTTGTTTGATTTTGAAATATTTGTTTCCGAAAATTAAATCTTTGTTAATATCCTGGCGCTAACTTTTCACTGAATCTCTCCAATTAAAATATTTAATATATTTTTGCATATGATATGTCAATAACATATTTTGAGTTCGTTATGCAGCTTTGTCCAGTTCATATTTTTATTCTCAATGTTTAGGCTAACACAGATTTAATTTTAAGTTTATGTTTTTTGAATTTTTTATGCATTGTTACAGTGTTTTTAAAACAAATTTTGAAAGTGTTTGTAAATTTATGAAAACTTTTTTTGTCAGTTTATCACCTTTCACCGTCGGAAATTCAAAATTTATTTTAGGCTGTCAAAATAAGTTTAATTTATTTTTTGATTATTAGAACTCTTAGCAAATCAATTTCCTCAGATTTTTGAATAGAAATAATTTAGAAATTGAATTTTCATTGGGCTTTACCTAATGAATTTTTGTTACTATCAAAAAATTTTAATTTTTATTTATTAAACGGTTAATACACGTTATTTACGAAAATTCTTTCATAAAATAACACACATTTTTTTTATTTGAGAAGGGCATAGGTAAGGGTTTGAAAAAAATAATTCAAATAGACAGTTATTATTCATATATAAGATAAGGCAAAACATACTCTCAAACAAACTGTCTTGGCTTACACAGTAAAAAAAGCCATGGAAATATTACATCTGAGAATGGGTAGATCTTTAAACCTAAAAGAGGTAAAATTTTGAATTTGCATATAAAAATTTGTAAATTTACCACTATTTCTGTCTAAATTGAGGTTATATTACATAAAAAGTGGTAATATTACATCTTCCAATTTAACACCTTTGAGCAATTCCAGCTCAAATTTGGATTTTTTCTGGAACTTTTGTACCCGACCCTCTACGATTTCAAAGAAACTTTGTAGACATGTTATCCTAGGCCTATATGAGCCATTTTTGTGTATATGGAGCCAATTGTACTCGAAAATATCATTTGAGAAGGGCGTATGTTATTTAAATATATTTGCATTTTGCAATTTAAAAATTACTGTATCTCGAAGCCGTTGCGTCGTATCAAAAAGTGGTCATAGACAAACTTGTAGAAAATTGGACGGGCACCGAAATAAAAATACATGTCACTTCCATAAGATTTTTAAATTTTAAGTTTTAAAGTCAAATTTTAAGGTGATGTGACGATTTTTTTTCGTTCAAAATTTTTTAGGAAATAGGCTAAGATGTTACAAAAAGACTGACGAAAAATGCAGGATGGTTTGTCTCTCCTAAATGAATACAAAAATCATTTACTAAAACTGTTATTTTAAAAAGTGGTCGATATTGACCATTGTCCTATGTCCAATCGTTTGGAGGAAACAGCGGATTAAAAAAATAAAATGTCGAAAAAATAGGTTTTTTGGTGGTTTTTGGCAATTTCAATGTGACAGATTTGATTTTTCAGGTTGGTAAATATTTTTACCGGAAAGCTCGTCCAATTTCCCAAAAGTTTGCTTTTGACAGCTTTTCAATTGGATGTATGGGCAAACAGATATAAACTTAAATACATTGCTCATATCTGCAAATAGAATATTTTCTTCTGTGCGGTAGAAACCTGAATAGTAAATAAGCTTACGCAAATATTAAAACGAGTTATCCAAATTTGGAAAATTTATTTGTGAGGAATTTGAAAAGATATGTTGAAAATTATTTTTTAACTTTAATTTTTGAATGTTGAAATTTTGGTTGAATGAATATAAGGTCTTTTCTGAGTATTTTTGCCTAAAAAATGTTTGAACCTGATGAAAATTCATCAGTAACTGACTAAAATTCACCAATTCCTGACGTAATATTACACATTTTTTTTGACACAAAACTGGCACCATTTCCTGAAGAAAATTACCATCATTGTTTTCTGTGAGAGACAAACGTGTAAAATTACTTCAAATTAATTCAAACCGACTATGAAACTAAACAGTAAAAAAAATCAAGGTAATATTACATCTGGAAGGGGCCAGAAAAAAATGTGTAATTTTATCACTGCTCTGGTGTAATGTAACTTTTTCTGTCTAAATTGAGGTAAAATTACACAAAAAAGTTACAAATTTACACCTTAAACATTTAAACTATTTTTTCTGTAAAACAATTAAAAAAAAATCGAATAAAATTCAAAAAAAAAAATACTGGCATCATTCTGCATAAGTCCGTAGTTTACCAAAAAAAAATCCGTTCAAAAATTAAGCTGGCTGAAAATCCACGAAGAGGGATTTCGCGTCAAAAAAAAATTGAAATATTACATCAGGAACTGGTAAATTTCCTTCTGTTTCTGGTGAATTTTCATCAGGTTCACATTTTTACACATATTTTAGGTAAAATTACTTTAAAAAGGCTTAATATTCTTTTTTTTTTTCATCAAAAAGTACTCGGAACTAATTTCGATGGAGAAGCATTGCGCCGCCGAGCGGTAAGGATTGGCGCATATGATGTGATATTAAAGTAATTTAAAGATCAAAGTTTATCTCTAACAACTATATTATGTTTCTAAATAATTAATGACATCGATGTTATTACTACCGCGGCCTAGCACTTAATAATGGAATCAATTCCCTGGTAAGACACTCGATGTCCCCAGGGGAAACCCAAAAGCCCACATCAGCAAAGCTGGCCGTGTGCTGCAAAAACTGCACCGCCGCGCGGAGCGCTCGTCTGTGCTGACGGTGTGAATAAAAGCACCTTTGGCCACTGTGCCCAACTCAAGTGAGGGTCTTTGCTATAATTTAAGTTAGGGTAGGTCGCACGGACTAAGTCCGGTGCATGTCCCCCCCCTTACCGAGCTTGAGCTTGGCCTTGAAGAGGCCGAGCTCAAGAGGTAAGACGCTGGAATAAAATAAGGTTTCGTGGATACTAAAGACATACTATCAACTATTTTTATTTTAAAGCTAATTATAGCCTAACCGTTATGATGGAGCTTCTTCGCGAACCGGCTTCTAAAATCGTGCAGATAGCCATTGGCGGGTCGGGCTTTTAGATAACTGGCTTAATTCCTGTTGTTTTCGGTGACACATCCATCGTCTACTATTCCTTTCGAACCCTCTGTACTAGATTTTGATTATTTTGCTGTTTCGTTGGGGCCTAGAACCAACTACGCCTTTTTTTTAATTGCTGTTATCGTTGATTGCGTAAGGTACTGTTTGCTAAAATACACTGCCACGAATCTAGATTATTTTGCTGTTTTGTTGGGGCCTAGAACCAACTACGCCTTTTTTGTGAAATAGTTTTGCAGTCTTAGCGTATTTGTATCTTCAGTAAAAGTCTTCGCTCTATCCATGGACCGACTTACGGGATGCTGTCCTTGCGTTTTAAGATTAAATTAAGATTGGCTCAAATTTTGCCATGCTCTTGTTTCTGGTGTCCGGGGTTCGAATTCTTCCTTTCGCTGTCTTGTAATAATCCTTGGCGTCACAAATTCACCCGCTATCTAATGCCCGACAGTGCCATTTCGTGCTATCTGTCGCTCGAGCCCCTTGGCGAGCCCCCATCTGGTTCTGCGCGTGCCGTTTTATCCGTAAGCTCAGGTGCAACTAAACCTATTCTGATTGATTCTTTTGTAAAAGACCACTAGGATACCTAATTGTTTTTAATCTACTCAAATTCCCTTTTGCTTTTAGTTTGAAATGTTCCGATTTACATATCATATTTAATTTTATTATACATTGAAATATTTTTGAAAAGAAAAAAAAAAGATTTGTTGAAACTACTCCTCTATTTTTAAAATGTCAATTCATATCAAGATAGAATTCCAGCGTTTTAGTGTCATCAATGCGTTAAGTCGCCCTCTCCCTCCTTGAATGGTGTGCGTTTTTCCTCTGGTTGCTAATCCAAGGGATGCCTGCAATTTCTTTGGAAAGAAAGAGAGAAAAAAAACTTGCCACGAGGCATTAGCTCTATTATTAATGATGTTTGTTATTTTCTAAGTTCCATAAAAATTAAAATAGCCCTTTTTTGTACCTCAGCGGTTTTTACGGCTTACTTCTACCCAAGGGTTTGAATGTTTTGAAGGCCATCTTCGGAAATTAATCATTATATTTTTAAGTCGGTTGTTATGAACCTTTTCTTCTTTATTTCCATTAAGAATGGTCGAAGTTTGCTCGCTATCTAATCTAATTACCAAATAGGGCCCCTCCATAGCTGTTGGAGTTTTTCCCCATACCCATGGGGTTATCGTGAACCATAACCGGATCTCCCAGCTCTGGTTGCCAATCTTCAACATTTACATCGTATCTTATCTTATTCCTTACTTTACTAACAGCAAGGTTTTCCTTAGCCATTTTATGTATACTGCTGAAAAGGTGCTTAATTTCGTCCAGATACGTTTCGTAATTTGCATCCGTTGTGCTTTTGTAGATTGAAGCTGGCATTCTTGCCACTCTTCCGTATAGTAACTCATACGGTGAAAATCCCGTAGATTCGTTCGGTGCCGTGTTGTACTCAAAAGAAAATATGGCAATTTCTGATCCCATGACCCGGTGTCTTTTCCGACGAATTGACGCATATATTGCTTCAATTCTCGATTCGATCTTTCGACCAAGTTTGCTTGTGGGTGATAGGCACTTGTGTTGATTTTCTTTATGTGAAGTAACTTACAGACTTCTTTCAGCATTTTACTCATAAAATTGGTACCTTGATCTGTAACTATCTCACATGGCGTACCAAATTTACAAATCACACCTTCTACTAACGCTCTAGCAACTGTAGAGGCTTCTTGGTTATGAATTGGAATGATTGTTAAGAATCGTGTCAAGTCATCTTGCACAGTCAAAGCGCAGTTATTGCCCCAGTGTGATTCTGGGAACATTACTATATCCATGTATAGTTTTTCAAAAGGCTCTGAAGCCGTTGTTGTTATTTTCATCGGTATCTTGTTTGATTTGTGAATTTTGTGTCTTTGGCAGGAGTCACACTGCCGCACATAGTTCAAAATATCCCTATTCATATTCTTCCAGAAATATGCTTGACTTATCCTTTTATCATTCTGCGGGCCCCAATGTGGCCGCCCAAAGGTGCATCGTGAAATTCTTGGAGGATAGTTTGAATTTGATCCGCCTTTGCGTTGACGATCTCTGAGCGGTTATTGTAGAAACATATCTTTGTTTTTGTCTTCCAAGCGGCGAACTCTATAATTTGCAGGATTTCTGGCTGCCGAATTTTTCTAAACGATATTAGATGAATCCGTTTATTTGCACACTCGCTGAAGGTGTGAATGTAGAACAAAGCAAATGTTTGGAAAAACTTTTGCTGTCGATTATAGAATTGTGTTTACCATCTAGCATCACCCCATAAAGATTATCATTAGGAAATGCAAAATTTCCCTCTTGAATTATGTTTCTTGCACCATGTGGAAGATTGTAAACCTGGGAAATCTCGGAAAACCCTGACTTTTTGTTTGCTATCACGAAAGTATGACTGCAATTTGATTCATTGTCTAAGGTTTTGCAATTCTTAATTTCCGTAGCGTATGACTTGTTTTCTTCGGCATATAATCTAAATTCTTCGTATAATTTCGAAAAGTATTCCTCTTCGGGTAAATCCTCATTCCCGTCACTAATATCAATGTTTGATAGCTCTCTAAACATCACATCATCGGATGAATCGTAGCCTTTATTTGCAGAAGTAGATAGTTTATTCCTATTTTGGTTTCTGAGTTGCGCTCTAGTTGTTGCGCCAACAGTTTCTGGATTGATTTGTTCTGTTTTATCATGATCAATTCGAGATAGAAAATCTGCAACAGCGTTTTCTCTTCCCTGTTTATAGCGAATTTCACGGTCTAGCCCTAACAATTTAAGGCGAAGTTTTGAGAGTGTGGTAGACGTTTCTTTCAGGCTATCGATAGCGACCAGTGGCCTGTGGTCTGTATACACTATAAATTTTTGGTTAAATATATAGTGTCGGAAATACTGGGTTGCCCATACAATAGCTAGTAATTCTTTCTCTATAGCATGGTATCGAAGCTCGGCACCTTTCAATGCTCTACTTGCAAAGGCGATCGGTTGATCCATGGTTTGTGCATTGGATAGTACTGCTCCAATGGCAAAATCACTTGCATCTGTAGTGATTACAAAAGTGTCCTTATAATTCGGCCTGATCAGTAGAGGCTCCGATATCAGGCACTGTTTTAAATCCTCGAATGCTCTTTCACATTGGGGAGTCCATGAAAATTTTACGCCTTTCTTAAGAAGGTCATTTAATGGTTTCCTTCTAGCGGCGATGTTAGAAATAAACTTACCGTAAAAATTTATAGTGCCTAAAAATGATCTAACCTGTCGAATATTAGTTGGTCGCTTAAGATTAGTTATGGCTTTAATATTTGCATCAGTAGGGCGGATACCATTTTTGTCAATAATGTGCCCTAAATATTCAATCTGTGTTTTCAACATCTGGCATTTTGCCGGTTCGATTTTAAGATTATGCCTGCTTAGAGCGTCTAGAACCTTTTGAGAGTATCATTGTGGTCTTCCACTGTATTCCCAAAAACAATTATGTCGTCTAGATATACGAACGCTTTAACAGCCCCTAATTCGTAAACTACGGTGTGCATCAGTTTTTGAAAGGTACTTGGGGCATTTTGAGCCCCATTGCCATACCAACAAACTCGAAGTGCCCTTGAGGCGTTGAAAACGCTGTCTTTTCGGTATCATTGGGGTTTATAGAAACTTGGTAAAACCCGATTTTAAATCTAGGCATGTGAAGAGACTATTTTCACCGATGTTATCCAGAATTTCGTTTATTAATGGAATTGGATACACGAAACTTCTAGTAATTGTGTTAAGTGCTCGGTAGTCTACGACCATCCGGTACTTCTGGTTGCCATTTGCATCTGGTTTTTTTGGGATGCAAAGGACTGGTGCGTTCCAGGGGCTCGTGCTTGGTTTTATAATTCCTTGCTCTAGCATTTCCTCGACCTGCACTTTTATATGCTTCTTGGTTGCTTCCGGAAATCGGTATTGGCGCTTGTTAATCGGAATGCAGGTTTCTGTTTCGATATCATGTACCGCTGCGTCAGTACGCGTAAGGCGATCCCCTTCTATAAAAAAGGTATTTTTAAATTCAGAGATTATGTCAGTAATAGATTGTCTATGAGATGAATTCAAATGGCCTAGATCTATCTTTTCCATCAGAGTAGCTACTCGTTGAGGACCTTTTATCTCTTTATGGTTCTTGTATTCTAGGAAATCGCAATCTTGGTGAGCATCAAGATCGATAGCGCTTTCCAGTATAGCCTGTTCCATGGATTTTGTGGTGTCAATTGCACCACATGTTGCAATTGCTGCTTCTGCTTGTATTATTACGGTTTTTCCAATACGTTGGGATTTTTGTTCGTTTATTGTTTCCTTATGGTAGTCGTTTTTCGTATTTTGTTTCGTGTTATTCGTTGATTTCTTTACTGGAAAGCGTTGAAATGTAATATAATCAAAGCAACTTCCAATTGTTGAGGTGTGGTTTTTTAAAAATTCCAGCCCAATGATTGCTGGAACTATCATATTATCCAGAACGTGGAATTTGATAGGGAATGTACTTTCTCCAATTATCAATTTTACCCATATTGAACCACAAGTCTGTGTTAACTGTTTGCCGATCCCTTGAACGGTGTGCCTGTCATAATGATTTATATTCTGCATACTTAAACCTATAACTTCAAGGTGATCTTTATGAATGTAGTTATTCGGTGACCCCGTATCTAACATGTAACTTGAAGGCGTTTGTGGGTTGGTTATAGTAGCTAGTTGGATGGCCATATGTTTTCCAACGGTTTTGTCTACTGGAACTATAATTTCTTGATTAGCTTTGAAGCCAATATAATTACCAGCGCTTTGATCTATTTTAAAGAGGACTGAGCCGTATCCGACTTGTACGTCCCCTTGTATTAGTTTTTTGGTACGTGTTGCGTACTGTTTTGATTACTATTGAATGTGCTATTAAAATCTGGGTTGAAGTTCATTGTATTATTCAGTTGACTCATTTGATTTGATTGTGGTGGACCTCTACCCCACCTGTCCATTGTCATGTTTTCATGATTTTGTACATGACCGTACGGAACTAGTGTTCTGTTTGGATTACCAAAGTTCTGAGTTTGATTGGGTTGCCATCCAATCATTTGATTCGGCATCGTGGTATATGGTTGGGGAATTGGACCCAACGGTGGAGGTTGTGTAAGGTTACTTGGGTGACCCCATACTGGGTTTCTCCACGTGTTTTTTTTATTGCTCCAATTTTTATTTCTGAGGCTGTTTCCGCCACCATCACCGCCTTCAGTCGCATTTGAAGAAGAATTTTTCATCTTCTCTTTGTGTGTTTCGAAGATACGTTCTAGCGTTTTGCCTCTTTCTAGAATTGTGTTCGCCAGGTCTTCGTATGAACATTCTTCTATAGTTGCAGCGAACTGCATGAGGGTGGTACTTTGCAGCCCACCGATGAAATTTTCTTTTAAAATTTCTTCGGCTGCATCGTTTCCCCCTTTTTGTTTAATTTGCCTATTGAGTTTATCAGCTCTGCGGCGGTATTCTTCCAGGGATTCTTGTCTAGTCTGTACTAATTTATTGCAAGAGTTAAGAATCTCTGGCCATGTATTTTTCTTGATACAGAGTGTTCAAGTTATTTTGAACCTCTTGCCAAGTATCAGCCATAATATCTATCGCCCTCTCCTTGGCGTCTTCTTTTAACTTTAACCGAATCACAGCTAAAAACTGGTGTAACTGGTCGGCGTTTCTCGCCCCAATTCTAGCATGGAAAATATCAGCGATGTTGATGAAACTTTCAACGTCATCGAAATTACCGGTGAATTCCGGTATATATTGGAGGGCTTTTTCAAAATCAAATTGAGCCATCTTAAGTGCGCTGTCAAAATAAGCACTGGCCGATAAAAATTCTTGAATTACCGTTTCGCGTTTTTTATTTAAAATTGCCTCGGGTGTATCTTCCAATTCTGGATACAGGAATTGGTCAAAAAGGCTTTTATCGAAATTGACTTTCTTAAGAAAGTTTTCGAACTTTTCAAAACTTTTTTGGCACTTTTGCGCAGTACTTGCTGAGCCTGATGGGTGTTGACGAAGTCTGACACTCTTCCAAATTTAATTTTTCTAGCCCTGAGTAGGACGTATTTAGTTGTTTACTAATGTTTGTCTTCGTCGAGAGAGAGTTCGACCTCTTTATAGGATTTTCTACGGTTCGGACTAATGTTTTTCTTGGACGAAGACTTAATATTCTATCCGTCATTCGGACCCTGGAGAAGCGCACTATGACACAAACTGATCAAAGTTAATTTGTTTAAGTTTATTTTGCAAACATTTAAAATCTGCTAAAATTTTGTGTTTTTAATTTTTTTCAATAAAATAAAGAACGAACGAAATAACGAAATAACGACACACTTAATTTAGTAGTTCCCAACACAAACCGGGGAATAGTTAAAAAAAAGGTACTTACCAGCACAATAACACTGCTCCAAACGACACGTTGCACATTGTACTCTAAACTAAATTACTAAATTAATTTAAGTTACCGACTGTCACCACATGCGCCGCCGAGCGGTAAGGATTGGCGCATATGATGTGATATTAAAGTAATTTAAAGATCAAAGTTTATCTCTAACAACTATATTATGTTTCTAAATAATTAATGACATCGATGTTATTACTACCGCGGCCTAGCACTTAATAATGGAATCAATTCCCTGGTAAGACACTCGATGTCCCCAGGGAAACCCAAAGCCCACATCAGCAAAGCTGGCCGTGTGCTGCAAAAACTGCACCGCCGCGCGGAGCGCTCGTCTGTGCTGACGGTGTGAATAAAAGCACCTTTGGCCACTGTGCCCAACTCAAGTGAGGGTCTTTGCTATAATTTAAGTTAGGGTAGGTCGCACGGACTAAGTCCGGTGCAGCATGATACTTTGAGTTCGATTGATAAAGCAAAATTCGATTATTACCCTGTTTATGCAATAATTTGTGTGATAATATAACTCCCGAATTGAACAAGATGCAATGCAATATTTCAAATAACAAAAACAAATAGTTTTTTCAGCTCAATCCTGTACAACCTAATTTCCCAGAATAAATTTCATTAAATTATCTCTTCCTTATCATCTCTTCGAAGCCCACCTACGCACACAAAACAGAACAAATAATCATCACAATAAAATTGCTCCATGACCAGGTCAAGCTAGCGCGAATAAAAACAGAACAAAAACAAAAGCAAAAGCAAAAAAAGTTACCGTACCGGAACGCCTGCAGGATGGTCCGGGAGGGGCCCGAGCCCTGGGGTCCGGCCGGGGCACGCATTTTGAGCAGCACCACCCGCACAATGTTGCACAGGAACAGCAGATTGAGCAGCATCGAGATGCAAACCGGAACGATGAACACCATCCCGTAGGAACTCTCGGTCATCCAGCAGCTTGAGGAAGGGAGAGGGGGAAAGTGGGGAGGTTAGTTAGTTGTTGCAGCTTAAAATAAAAGGCACACACAATGAGTAACGGGAGGTTCCACAAACTCATTACAACTAGTTCGAGGTTGTGTTGATTTGTGTTGTCTTTGTAAGCATGATTGCAAAACTAGTTTAATTGGATGTATAAATCGAGGCGAGCTCAGGTCGTATTGATGGTTAAAGTTTGATAAGGACTAGGGTGTGAATTTCAAAAAGACAAAAAAATCTATCCTTACAGCGTAACGTCCTCGTCGGTGCCGTACGTCCCGCGCAGCACCCCGTACAGCACGATGACGCAGGCCGGGACGGTCCAGCCGAGCACGACCAGCCACTTGACGAGCTTTTTCTCGGACACGAACGCCGACACCAGGACCGTGTGCAGGTAGAAGCCCTCGCACAGCATCCACGCGTAGTTGGTGATCAGGAAGTAGTGCAGCACCAGGTGCAGCGTGATGCAGGGGGACTGAAATCGGGGCAGACGTGGAAAAAAGGGGTTAATGAATCGGGTTAAATTTTCTCCTTTGCTCCTCTGCGAAGAGTCTTGGAGAGGTTTCTGGGATTGGAGTTATAGGTGATCCTGGCCGAAGAAGGTTGGGGTGGAGAGCTTACTGTCAAAGGAACTTGTAAATGAAATTCTTCTTTGTTGGATTACAATGATGAAGGTTGATATTGAATTTAATTGATTAAAGTCTAGCAAACAAAATTCACACGAATTAAATAAATTTAATAAAACAAAAATTACTCTCATTAAACCGCTACCTTCCAGGACTTCCCGAAAAAAAATCCAGAACTCCGGAAAAGCCTCTTACCCCGTTGTGACTGAGCACTTCCGGATCTGCCAGCACCATCCGATACCACAGCAGCCAGAGGGTATTATTTGTGGCGAACGACGCAAACAGGTTCATGTGGAGCGTTATCCGGGCACATTTGAGGGACCTTTTTTTTTGTTGGATGAGGGTAAACAAGAATAAAAAATGCAAATTAAGTTTTGTGCAAAGTTTTACGGCGATTCTTTCTGGTAGACGACCCCAATTGTTCAACCCGAATTTGGGACTCAACCGAAAATGACCGTTTCCTGGAAGTCGAGGGTAACGAAAAAATCATAAACAAATCTTCGGCCCGGGAATGTGACCTCCCGAAAAAGGTCACATTCCGAAGCTTTTCATTGAGGGAATTGAGCGAAAAAAGGGTTCACGTTGTCCTTTTGGCGAAATTCGTTTCGGATTTAAAATCGCGCGCTCTGGTATGCCACTTGTTGAAATTGGTTCCAATTTGTTGCGAAAATTGCGGCGTTTCGGGGATCAGACCGTAATTGACAGAAGATCGCGTTCAATTGCTGTTGATTGATGGGCTTTTTTCATTTGAACTTACCTAAAGTAGCTTAGAATACCGAGGGACAGGATGAGGGCTATCAATGAGATGGAATATCCCGTTTCGTATATTGTGTTTATTTGCCTGCTCCACTGAAATTTAGAATATTTTTTAATATGCTGAATGAATAAAATAAGTTTGAAAACTCACCGTAAAATCGTCGATGTTCACGCAGGTTGTGTAGTTGGACCAGGTTCTGTTGGTTTCCGGATGCCGGAACCACTCACCCTGCTCGTCGCAGGCTTTGTGCGCAAAACCTGGACAAAAATTGATTATTTAGAATCACATTGAACTCGAAAAATGCATTTTCATAATCTTACGAGTGGTATCGAATCCGAAGACGAACTCTGGACAGGGTGCGTAGGCTATCCTTCCGGCGGCCGTGTCCGGCCAACACTGCCACCCATCCCAGGTCCCCCGGCAGAACAGTTGGTCTGAAATTGATAAAAAAAAACAATAAAACCAAGTTGAGCTGAAAATGCGAGTTAATTTGATGAAATTGAAGATTTTCTAAATAAATTCTTCAAGAAGCTATAATATTGGTAATCTTAGCTAAATTTTGTGAAACAATAAGACTTAGTTACAAACAAGAATGTTTACCCCAAATCGCGCCGAAGGTGCAATATGCAATTAGGGAAAATTGCTCGACAGGAAAAGTTCAAAGTGCACTACTATACCAGAGTGTGCGGTTAGAACCGCAACGAACGCAAAACTCCAAAATCAGCACAAATTGGAGAATTTACCCGGTAGCAGCAGTGTGTGTGTCTCTGTGGCACACGTGGAAAACTTTCCACCACTGCTGCAGGTTAGGGGAAACATTTTCGTAGAACTATGCTCTTCAGTTTGGTGAAGATGCATGATTGCCTTGCGGTTACTTTATCGTTTAGAATTGTTCAATTATACCGAAATGAGATTCTTCGTCAAGAATTTGAATTTATAACTTACGTCATTTTGACATATGTTAATTCACAAAAAATATTTTTTGAATCACACTAATTTACTAAAACTTTCATAAAAACATACAATTTTCATCTTTTTTTTTTTTGCATAAAGCATGCCATAAAGTGACTTCGAAAAAAACAGTTTTTATTTATCATTTAACCAAATATTCCAATTTACAAAAAAAAGGAAAATTTGTTTGACTTTGCACATTTACGGTTAAAATATTGAAACAAGGTGGTTTGAACATTTGAAATTTATGAAATATAAATAAAGATTGAATTTGATTTAAGATGCGAGAAAAGTTCTTAAAATTTCGATAATTCTATAATCTGATAGTTAAAACAATAGTGAGCGGAGCATCGTTTTCGCCAAAGTTGGTAACGATAAAATTATCTAGGCTCGATAACTTTAACGATAGTTCTATCGATATCGTTATTTCGATCGTTCTATCGGCGATTATTTTATCTCCGTATTATGCACGATAACTCATTTTAAAATCTTTTTAAATCAACATTATTCAATCATATCATGTTAAATTTTCAATGCTTTCTCTAAGAATATATTTTAATAAAATCCGGCCCGCGACGACTTTTCAAAATATTTTTTTGAACATTCTTCATGTTCAAATTAAATTCTTATAATTTCTAAATTGATATTTTCAAACTGGTAAAAACAAAATTACACATTTCGTAAAATTGTTAATTTTATGAACAAACTTGCATTGCTGTCTAAAAATGTACAAAAAGATACCCAAACATGCTAAATATGATTATCAATGCAGGAAAATACATTTTAGATTGTTTTCAGTTGATTAAACTTCTTTAGTTTTGACGGTGTTTTCTTCAAATTGAAGGTTTTTGTTCTATTTTCTTTTTTTTAAATAAGTAAGCAAAAAATAATGTATTTCTCCAGTACAACTTTTCAATTTAAAAAAGCATAAAAAACTTAATTATTCATACTGAACATAGATCGCTGCAAACATTTTAAAAAAATATTAAAAAACGTCTCAAAATGAGTAAAGAAATCAGGGAGCAAAAATATATTTTTCATTAACTTTCAATTTCGAAGAATAACGAATTTAAAATGATTTGAAATCATTTTAAAATATTTTTTAAATATTTGAATAAAGGTGCACAACAACGCAATTTTTTTTAAGGATATTCGAATTCCAATTTCGTTTGAATAAATTTTATCATGTCACATTTTTTTTTATATTGTAGTGTTGAAGAAATTAAACTAAAAAAAATCAGCGACCATTGAAATTTGAATGTTTTAAAAAATGTTTCTAGGTATTCAATTGCAATCGTCAAAAACAATCTGCATTTTTAACGAACAGAAATTAAAATAAATCGAGATGTATGTATCTTATTTACAACATTAATTCTTTTATTTACACTATAAAAGAACCCAATCATAAATCATGTGTTTACTTTTTCAACATTTATTAAATATTAGTTCCGGCCCTCGCTGTTTCAGAAAAATCAGATCTGGCCCACAGGGTCAAAAAGTTGGGCACCCCTGGTGTAAATTATATTTTATTTTTCAAAGAAAAAAACTTCAATAAAATTAAAAAGCATATAATTGTTTTCTTTCATTGATACTCATATTGGGATTTTTTTTTAATTTTAATGTTATCGAAAAAATACGATATTTGTCGTAAATTTTAGTATTTCCAAAAAAACTTAGACAAACTGACAAAGTATACAACATTTCGCTTCGTTTAATACCCATATTGATATTTTGAAAGTTTTAGTATTTTCGAAAAATACGGTATTTTGTGAAAAATTTTGTATTTAATAAAATTCTTAAAAGCGAAAAAGCTTACGAAATTTTGCGTCATAGCTTAATTTTATTTTATTTAATTTAGTGTTCTTATTGAACTTATCAGTTTTTCTTAAAATTTTATGTCAAGGTTTAGTAAATTTTCTGGGCCATGGGCCTAAGAAGTTTAAATACATAAAAAAAATATGTGATCTTTAATGTTATGAAAATTCTTTTTACCAAAAATATTTATAAAGCTCAATCGTAAAAAAAAAATCAATAAAAAAACTACTTCGTATCAGATGGTACCCAAAAATGCAATCATGTTTCAGAAACTCGCTCCAAATATAAGAATACTTTGAGTTATGAATTCTTAAAAATGGAAAAGGCAAATTTTTAATATAAATTCAATGCATATCTATGAATGATGAGATTAAACCAGTTAGATTTGTTTTGGAAAAAAAAGATTTGCAAAGAAAGAGATATTTTCTGCATGGTTTTTGTTTTTAATTCAACCTTATGTGACAATATTATTGTTGATCATATTCGCTCATATTTTCACGGATACATTATTTAAAAGCAGTTTTATGGTTTTGGAGCATGGATATTTTACTCTCTGTGTAAACACTGTGATTAGAAAAATAATACTTGATAACTTTTTGATATTTTGTACGCAGTTTCAAAAAATACCTTATACATTTAGAAATTTTCTATATTTTCAGGAAGTTGTATGTTTTTTGTACAAGCAGCCAAGGCATCAATTGATCTCAACTCTTATATTGAATATTTAAGTTGAACCAGGATCAGAAGTTTTTTCGATAAATTTTAAATTTCTGGAATTTTACGGGAAATTTGTTGAAAATTTCCCGTTTTCCGGGAATTTTGTAACCCCGGGAAATTGGACGCTTTTTTCAGAATACAATGTTTAAAATTTGTTGTTGAAGATTTAATAGAAAAGGGATATTTTTATTGTATCACAAATTATGAATTTTAGAATCACCGTCGGAAAAAAAACTTAAGAAAATATGCGAAATATTTGTCATACTGTAGAACTGTAATAATATACAAAGCATTTTGTCATATCTATGTTTTTCTTAAAAATTTCAAATTTCAAACTTTATAAAAAAAAATTAAATTGGATTTTTTGTGTTTTGTTTCAAATTTGGATTCAAGTTTGTTTTTGCATTTGAACCGTTAGAAAATTTTGCTATATTCAATTAATATACAACTAATAATTAAGTTGATTGTCTCACTCTCAAAAATGATTCAGATAGTAAATGTAAAAAATAAAATAATAGAATTAAACTCTTTGAAAGGTTTTTCTACAAACCTTTTTCCAACAATTCTAAGATTTCATGTTTTTGTAAACCAGGTTTTACAGGGTTGGGTTTAAAATAAAAAAAAAAAATTCCTTTGGATTTATTTTGGAATCCGGAATGTTTTAGTTAGGTATTTTTTTAAGTTTACGGTTCAAATCATATAAACACATATCTGATAACATACAATGAAAATAATTGTTAAAAATTTGAAGATCAATTAATCTGCAATTTATTGCGGAACATTTTTTTGAATTTACTTTGACTTGTGATTCTTTCTACAGATTTAAAAAAAAATAAGAAACATTATTTACAGAAAATTTTTGAATGCGATTTTACATTGTTTAAGCCGTTGCTTATTTTTCTTAAAGTATTCTTTTAAAACCGGTCCGAAAAATTCGGAGGTAGCAAATATTTTTTTTTTCAAAAATACATAGATGGATGATATTGATGTACAATCTGGTGAAAAACTATTTAAATACATTTTCCGGCATTGATAATCAATTTAAGAATATTTGCGATGGTTTCATACTTGAAAAAGCTGTACTGGTGCTTAGGATCTCTCAGCACTTTTTTAAAATTAAAATGTTACAACCTTTATTTTATTTTTTGACAAATAATTTATTTCCCATCAATCATCGTTCCATCAAAACTTAACCATAATTCACTAGTTGAAAAGTTCAAAAAATTGTCCGCCACCGCAACTCGATGACGCAAGAAACCGGGCTCCCGGGGAAAACTATTCCACGTTTCCCGTCAATGTCACACGACAGCCACATCGCAGCGTTTCCGCCCGTTGAACTTTCACTCAACGTTGGGTTGTGCCGGCTGCTGCTGCTGCAGATGGCATCCACCCAGAACAAGAAGCGGAACAACAACAGCAAGTTCAAAAACAAGAGGACAAAGTTTCACTGATGAATTTTTAATTGAGTTTTGTTCACATTACTTGGGATTTTCCCTTTTCTTTTTGGTTATCACTGGTGACGAGCTTTTACACAAAATTGTGTGTTTTTTTGGGGTCAGGATCAAAATTCATAAATGTTGAAATTCAGCAAACTTACCACTGTCGGAGGCGGATTCGACGGATTCGTTCAGTTTCGCCAGACATTCGAGGCGTTTCAGCTCGGACACATCCACGCTGGCTTCCGTTGTCGTTGATGAGGACATTTTGCTGGCTTGTTTTGTTTTGTACGAAAATGTTTCACTTTGGCGCGTTTGTTTTGGTTAAACTCCACTATTCAAGGATCAGCTGGGGGGATCCCTCTCCACGTGTATTACTGTTTGCTTGTATGTTTGTGTGCGCTGCTCAGCGGAGATAAATTTGCGCTAAAAACTGCAACTTCTCACAGCAAATATCCTCGGGATTGCTCTCGTAAACTGCTGGCGCTCAAATCCTACAAAAAAAAAGTAGAGAAAAGAACCGGAAAGGAACGTAAATGAAGTGACTATTTACTCACTCACTCGGAGAATAGAACGGGGGGATGTCCGGAAAGTGGGTCATGATGATGCCCTAAGAATGGTCCTGACGCTACAATTACTGGCTTTTATGTCCCCTTAAGTTTTTGTTTGGTTTGACCAGGGCAAGAGTGAGTGGGTGCGGAGAGGGTAAGAGTTTGCCCAAGGAGCCAGCTAGAATCGAGATTGTTTATTATTACTCCAGGGATGAAGAAAGCTCATAATTAAAAAGAGATTGTTGGCAGATTAACAAGAGACTGTGCAGAATTATTCTTGATGTAGCAAGGAGAGATGTCAACAGAGATCTATTGTTATTTAAATATCACTTGTATGGATTTGATTACATTATAATTTAAAGTTTCATTCACTGATACAGACATATTTTGATGGATTTGATTGGCATATTGAGTTATTTTTTAAGGCCTATTCTACATTCTGTTATCATTATCTTTACACCCAGAACTGGGCATCGGCATACGAGAGGATAAAGAGCACGGTTCGATAGTAAAATTGTACTGTGTGCAGACGGAGAGGATAAATCCCAAAATTACCGAGAGTACTTTACTCATGGGTTCATTTTCCAAAAAAGTTCATTTAAAAAAAAGTACCGGCACCGAGACTCGAACCTAAGAACTTCGGCTTATTGAGCCGTGCCTTTGCCGTATGGGCCACCATAGTTCGATGACTAAGTGGTGGTCATTTGACCATATAAGCCACTCAATAGGATAAACTGTTTCAATGAACGAATGAACACGCGAGAGGTCTTTCCTCACGTTTCTATCGGGGAGGACTATTCCCTCGGTCTTTAACTTTGGGTGTAGTCTATTTTGTGGTTATCATTGCTCACAAGTAATATTTTATATCCGTTGTTTGAGGCATGACAAAACATAAAGGGGTCATAAATTGTTATTTTAAACATGAAGAGTATGGGTAGTTCCATGTTAACTAAGTTCTTTTTTGTAATCGACCATCCCGAATTTGTGCCAAACTTTACACCCTAAGTAAAAGAACGAGGGGATAGTCTTCACGAAAAGAAACGTGAGGAAAGTGCTATTTTGCGAGAGTATAGTCCATTCGCGTGTTCATTCGTTCATTGAAACAGTTCATCGCATTGAGTGGCTTATATGGACAAATGACCGCCACCTAGTCACCGAATCATGGTGGCCCATACGGCAAAGGCACGGTTCAATATGCCGGAGATCTTGGGTTCGAGTCGCGGTACCAGTACTTTTTTTTTGATAGATGAACTTTTTTTCAAGATGAACCCATGAGTAAAGTACACCCAAAACTGGGCAGCGGTTGTCCGAGAGAATAATGGCTTCGAGACGAAAGAATAGTGGTACCATTTACGGACACAGAGAACACAGCTCGAGATGGGCGAAAGAGTTATCCTCTCGAGGTTCATTTGCAAAAAAAAGTTCATCCGTCAAAACAAAAAACCAAAAGTGTCGACTACGGGAATCGAACCGTAGACCTTTGACATACTAATCCAAGGACTTTACTGCCTCGGCCACCACAGCTTGGTGACTAAGGAGTGGTCAGATGTCGATGTATGGCACTTGTTGGAGATTTATTGTATCAATTAACGAATGAACTCATTTGTTATGGTGGTGTGAGTTGATAAAATTATTCTCTCGATTTTGGCTCTGAGCCCTCAATAAATTTTGAGGGAACAATTCTCTCGACTCGGAATTTTGGGTGTACTCTCGGTATTTTCGGGATTTATCCTCTCAGTCCGCACACAGTACCATTTTACAACCGAATCGTGCTTATCCTCTCGTATGCCGATGTCCAGTTCTGGGTGTGATGTACCGCAGAAACTTCAATTTTAGATGCAACCGGAAAAAATATCTTTAAGTCTAACAGTTGCAAATTTATGAGCAAAAGAAAATAAGCTTGTTTTTGAAAATTGTAAAAAAAAAACACAAACTTAGAATTTCTGTTAACAATCCTTCGATGGATGTTCCCCCCAAATTTGTTTCAAATTGATGAAGTGTTCTAAGTTGACCCATATTGTTCAAAATCAAAATCAAAATTTAACCAGAAAATTTTGAAATTTTAAGCTTCGGACTAAATAAATTAAATCAATCATGCAGGTTGAATCAGATGAATAAAATGCCAACATAGGTAAATGAAACAAAAACAAAGCCAGTGTTCTATAAGACAAAAAAAAAACTTATTTTTGAGGATATTGTAGAACGTATGATTCAGCTGATAGATATCAATTTCATTCTAAAAATATTGATAAAAAAATCCAATAAAAAAAGTCAAATACCGTCAATGAAGGTGACTATGGTTCGAAAAACGATACACTTCCGTATTTAAAAAAAAACAAAAACAATTTAAATAGCATCGAAAATCAATCATCGTAGATTTGTTCCTAGATAGTTTAATTACATTTTCCTAAAATATGGTGGATTATGATGAACACCATACTTTCACACTTAGGAGACCCGGGAGGCGGAGTCTTGTCGCAAAAAGAACGATACACACCTGTGGAACCGTTGACGAAACCTCAAGGTTTAAGAGGGCCACATTATAAGGTGTTACGTCGATACCGTTTTATGATGAACACTACCTTAAATGCCAATAGTTTGAAAATTTACCCAATCTAACCCCTTAGAGGGGTTGGGTCAAATGAATTTAAATGATGCTCAATTACAACGATATGGTAAAAACAAGTCATACAACAGAGTTTCTTGTTCTAGGGAATCGTATTGACATGATACAATGTTTGAAGTGGAGATTTTCAAACATTTGGGCAGTTTGCGAGCAATTCCAACAAAAATATTAGCAAAATAATTTTTCAAGAGGTCATTTTTGGCCTAAAACGTACCTTGACTTTAGACACCTGCCAAAATAACAGGTTTGGTCTAGGAACGAGATTTTTTCAGTAATAAAATCACTTTGACCCAATCTCACCCACCAGACCCAATGTCACCCCCATTGACGGTATCCAAAGTATGTTTTAATGGTCATAAACAAACAAAAAAATATTTTGAAATCGTTAATTTAAATCCATTTTTATTATTTTGTTTTTCAATCTGTTTTTATTTAAGGCTGGTACAAATTTTATTTAAAGGCCTCAAAATCATTTTTTCAACGGCCTTTCGGAAAATGAATTTATTAAAACCAGCTATTTTTTTAAGAATTTGTTACATTTTTATTAAATTGAAAATCAATATAAATCAATGGTTGAGATAATTTCCTTATTATTAAAGAAGACTAGGCGTTTGATAATGCGACCTGTTTTTGAGACTTTGCCGAAGTCAAATAGACAAAAGATAATAAAATGCGAAGTACTATTAGAAACAAACATTAAATTAATAAGTTAAATGTAAATAAAGCCACTTGAATTGATAGTTGAAAATCAAAAACTAAAAAAAGGAACGTTCGTAGAAAAACAAAAGTTGCTTGAAATGACCTTTTTTGAACGGGGAGAATAAAAATCTTCAAACAAAATTTGGGCATATTTTGTATAATTTTTTCATCCGAAAAACTTGGTTTTGATCTGGGTGCTGAAAAGACAGAATGCGTAACGTGATTTCCGAAAACTCCCCACTGCTCCTCACTAATACAACTGCACTACAGCTGTATACGTAAACAAAGTAGAAGGCTATGTTCAAGCTCAAGCGTGACATATTTTTTGCTGCTGAAGTGAATTATTATGAAACATTTTGGATCTGTTGATGTTGATGTTTTCGATGAAAAATTAAGTGCTTCGCACTTTTTTGCTCGTAGACTAAACGATGGGCGGCCAAAAGAGGCCTTTTTTGTTTTCCACGTGAATTTCGTGAATCAGAAGAGCAACCGAATGGAAGTTCCGAGATTATGTATCTTTGATGTGTACTGATAATATCGGAGTAAGATTATCCAATATTATTTGGAAAGTACTATTCATAGTTATTGATAATTCGTCACTAACATTTAAAAAAGCGTCATAAGCAAAGGTTTTGCGTGAGACATAGCGATTATAAAATTTTAGCGACGAATTATGCCAATATCTATTTCAACCCTCTTATTAAGATGTTTTGACTTCGAATACCTCAATAGCCTTCGATTTTTTTTATTCCTGACTAAATAAATTATAGATCGATCACAATACTTGCCAGAATAGAATATAGAATATTTTCATAATTTGTTTTAATTTTTTTTGCAATACATTCCCTGCCTTTGTTCGGATAAATAACACATTTTAAAAACAATAAATTTCACCATTTTCAATTCGAAGCTTTGTTTACAACTTTGGGTTGCCTTGAAAGCATGCTTCGATCGGGCCGGTTTGCAAACATTTTGATGGACTGGGAAGAAAAATCCAATCCTGCTTATATTTTTTAAATCGAATGAGAAAATTCAATGCAATTATCAATACAAACTTTTCGAAAGCATTAAGAACAGCATGTATGAGTTCCCTGTTGAATAAGTTTTCAGTAGAGTGACTGTTAGTATAAAATTTATGGTAAATATTTTTTCAAACTTGAAAGCTCATTTTCTCAACATGCAGAAAATGCATATGGGACAGTTATGCGAACATAGGCATTACAGTATGTTTATTTTGCACCAGAAATTAATCTTGAATTTAATTTGCCAACCATCAAAAATTGTATTAAAAATTAATTGATCACATTTGTTCCATAATTTATACATAAAATATGGCTGTTGCAATCACCTTCCTTCCACATTGGCGCGAAAAATCAAAACGCAAAATATTGTTTTTGTTTTCTGTAAACTGTAAATTTTAATTTTGATTTTTATACTATTTTCTAACTCCTCACTTTTTTTCCTTGCAAGTTAACACAAACATCTTTAATGTGGGTCCAAGAGAGATAATTTCGGTTGAAATGGCGTGAACTTTGTCCGTTTCAATTATTTTTTAAAGGTTATGGCCCTTGCCTATGGTCAATGTCGTGGAGGCATGGTTTAGACGTTTGTATTGAAAAAAAAAGTATTTTAAAATGCATCATAAATCAGCACAGTTGTTAAATAATCTCTACTTTTCAAAAAAAATAAGTTTTACAAAAAAATAACTTTTTTTATCAAAAATCATGAAATTTCAAAATATATTTTCAAATCATGCTGAAAATGATAATCATCGCAGAAAACTGAATTTTAAATGGTTTTCAGTTAATTGCACGTCAAGTTTGAACAATAATTAAAGTTTTTTTTATATTATTTTTGCCTCTTGAATTTTGATGCGATATTGAAGGGGGAGAGGGGGCAACATAAATTTTGAAAAATATTTGCGATGTTTTTTTTAATCGAAGAAAAAGATCAGTTTCCGAATCACCCTAACACAACATAGGGCACCCTAATAGCTACACAAAAAATACGGGTCTAACTCTCCCTACGCCAATTTTGAGTCAAATGGAAGTACCTTTTTTAAATAAAACTTTCATATGCATCTGCAATGATGGGTGAGTCAAATAACAAACAATTGCACAAATAAATATTTGGAAAATATTTAAAAAATACATTCACTAAGTGTTTCGGAAAAGACCAAAACTCTGCAAATGCTAAATTAGAAAAAAAAAATTGCAGATATTTCGTTTTGTTTTACACAGATTGTTCATGAAAAGTACAATGAGCGTTGATTTTAAATATAGCTATTTTTCCTGGGACCATTCATATCTTGCAAAAACCATTTTTTATTGACAGTATGAAATTTCAATAACATGATCTCACTCTCGTTATTTTCCAAATGCCAACCCTGTGGTTTTAATAACCGACGAAACAAAATCATAATTCTAATGAAAAACAATGGAAACACACCAGCAAAAGCCATAAACGCAATCCTGTTCCGTTGGTCAGGGTGCTCCAAAGAATAAAACAAATAATAAAAATTAAATAAAAAATATCCACACCAAATGAAATGCCACGTTGCTACAGTTTAAACAGAAAAAAAAATCAACAGTGGAAAACCCACACTGGCAATATGAGAGCCACAGCAGATTGAAAAATACCAGCGGGAAAGCGCAACACGGGCTCATTGCCATTAAACCGGCGAAGCTCATAAGTCGGACACCGGGTGGTAGCCCGGCTCTGGTCCAGACCGGCCATTTTTTATTCGCTTTTCCCTCAACTGACCACCGTCGGGATCTGGTGGTAGAATCATCCGGATCAGACATCGGACCAGGAATCGTCGTTTTTTTTCAGTTTTCCTACAACGATGTATGCTAATCAGCTTGGAGTTTTCCGTTAAATGTTTGTCGGAGCTTTCTTGTTTGGTTCTTCTTTTGTTATGACGAAAGCTTGGGTAACGTTTGTCGAGAACAGAGTGAAAATCACGTAGGAATTTAGTTTGAAATCTTTCAACAAACCGTAAATTTTTGTTTGATTGAATTTTGAAGAATAATGCACATCAGAAACATCACATTTTCACCCAAACCAACCTTCAAAAACTCGAAAACCCAATCAATTGTGACTTACTTCTGGCAAACTGTAGTTATGCAAGCATAAGCAAGCAGAAAAACGTGCTTTCGCAGACAGTTTTCCGTGTGAATCGATCTAAGGGGCTGGTGGGTGGAGCACGAAAAACCACATTTATTCCCACATGCCATCACGAAGTTGCCTGTTCGGGGTTGTCTTGCCGTCTTACACGGGAATTTTCCGGGGGAAGCCACAAGACTGCAGCAATTCCAATGTTGGCTTCTTATTCTTCCACTACCCTCTTGAACTTGCGGAAGGAAAACAGTGGAGAAGCAATGGCTTGTAAACACAAAACAGCTGTCTGTTTCGCCACGACGGCGACGCGACCTTCATTTTTCTTTTTCTTCTTTTTTGTTGGAGGGTAGTTTGAGGTACAGCTTGGGGCAGAAGTTTGGTTGCAAAACACCATTTTTTTTGGATTTTTTTTTTCAATTTATTTTAAACATTGATGAATAAAAGTCAATTACGCAGCTCTTAAATTTGAAAAGAGCATGAACCGAAAATAGTCCTTCGATCAAACTCAATTTTTTTGTGGGCCTTGGCCAAAATAATTAGAACTGTTTTTTTTTTTTTTTTTTGTTATGTTTGGACATTAGAGTAACCTGCACTATAGAGTGGTCCCAAAAATGGTACTTTTCATCATTTTTTGCAAAAAAAAAAAACACATTTGAAAAAATCATAAAATCGCTCCAGTTTAATCAATTTAAGTTGGCTTCGGCGCATATCCTTCAAATTTGGAGCTCCCAGCTTAATATTTTTGAAAAATCTTGCATTGAGCTTTTTTCAAAAGCTCAACATTTTAATTTGCTGATATGAATGAAAGATGACAATTTTAATATAATGTGCGTTTACAAAATGGCTCTTACTTGAGGTAAATCCCCCCCCCCCCTGATGTGGAAAATTTTCTGTGTAGTTCTCCCCCTCCTTAAGTAACCACGTAGTTTATTAATGGCACCAAAATATTTTTTTCATGTTTATAAAATTTGTTTTATCGTCTATTATATGAAAAAAAACGCAAGTATTTTTTTTCAAGGAGCCTAATTTTGAATATACCTTAAACTACTTAGGGACTTTTCCAAATTTGCCATTTTGCGTCATTGGATCGTCCATACAAATTTGACTACTGCCCTAACAAAAAAGTTTCTTAGAACTATGAAATCTGTTTCTTAACATTTACATAACGTTTCATAATTCGGTAGTAAAAAGATTGATCAAGTTTAGATCTTTTTCAAAATGAACTCAATTTCACCGAAAATCAATTGAAAACTGAACAATGAAGAACATAATAACTAAAAATCGGTATTATTTTACAGAATTTCCTAGTTTGTGGATCACCAAGCTGTTTAGTAGTTGAGAACTCGGCAAACTTGGACAAATTTTGTTAAACTTAATTAAAGTTTGTTGAGAACAGAATCTGTGATGTCTTCGGAAATGTTTTATGTGAAATTAAGAAAAATTCTACAACATCAGTAGGGTTAGTGATTTTTTAACGAATTCGGGAAGAGCGTGAAATTCGTAAAAAAAAATGTGAAATTTTGCTTAATTTGTATGTATTTTGCTTTGTTTGTATGAACCACTTAAGAATTGTAAGGAAAACAAAACGTACATTAACATAAAAGTGTTACAAAATTTAATAAGAAATTAATGCTATGAACACTTAAATTATGTAAACGAAAATCAGTAAAAAAATTCTGAACCAACATGTCATTCCAAAATTTACTGACAATAAGAATAACATTTTGCTTTCAAGATAGAATTACAACATAATTACCAAAAATATTTCAGATCTCTAAAATGAGACCTTTTCAAAACATTACAGCTTTTTTTCAGAGTCTCGTTCAATTTCACGATATTTGATGATTTGGTTGGATGGAATTTCTAAATGTCCAGTGTGAAAATCACTAAAACTGATCATTTAGTTTATTTTTGAGATTTGGGTACAAATTGTTTTATTTTTGCCGTTATTATTATATATTTTTCGCCTTTTTGAAAAGGGAGGTGAAAAGTTTTAAAATACACAAAATAGAAGTGAATCGAAAACTAAAATTTTAAGTTTTATCAGTTAATTAAAGAAAATACTCCCGCCCTTTATTTATTGATGGTAAGGATTCTTAGTTATTATCATTTGAAAAATTTAACTTTTTTCCAATACCAATTTTCGTATTCCACTCCTAATATTAGTATTTGTTCTTGGTGAGTACAATCTTACGTGACAAAAAACAGCAAAAAAAAAATAAGGTTAAAATTAGATTTCAGTGTCACGTTCAAAATTGTTGAAAGAAAATATAGTTTATAATATAAATTTAATATAAGCATAAAAAGTAGTTTATGGATTTTAACATTAACTTTTCAAGGTAATTTTAACATAACATGTTTCATGGAATTTGTTGTTTTGAAATTGAAGTCCCAGCGATATCTTCTATTTTTGAGCGTGAACAATCACTAAGCCTTAACATCAAGTACCTACACTTAAAAATGTGTATTTTTTCAGTTAATAAAAAAAATGATTCAATCTGCGCAATTTTTTTTTGCTTTTTAAGAAGATCAAAAAGGCACTTTTTGAGCTTTTCCAGCAAGAGCTGAAATTATTTTGCAGTGTTGGCAATTTTTCGAAAAAAAAAAAGATTATCATTAGAATACTTCGAAACCTCAGCCGATTTTTTCATCTGGAGGAAAAATAGAATTTGAAATTTTAATAAACTCGACTGTTGTTATTCATTTTTAGATCGTTTTTTTATTCCAGTATTACTCATGGTTGCCCAAGCCGGAAATTTTTTTTTTTCTAAGTGGTTCAAAAAATCGTTTAAATTTGTCAAACAAACTTTGATAATTGGCCAACTGCAATCACTTAATAGCACTAAAAAAAAACTTTCGATGGAATATCGCAATTATAATTTATCCAATATTCAATGTTTAAAGTGAAAGTTACATTAAATTTCAAGATAAAAATAATACTTAAATTTCAAAATAAGGCCAAACACTGAAAAAGAGAAAGACTTCATAATTAATAATATTTTTCTATGTATTTTTTGATCATCTGAAAAAATTTTTGTTGTTCAATTTAGTTTTTTGTGGTTAAAATAAAAATAACGAAAATTGATTTTTAAAAGAGCATTTAATTATTATTCACTCGAGTTTTCAGCTAGTTGTCTTCAGAAATTGTGAAAACCATAAATGAATATTGTGTGTTCTGAAAAACTCGTTGCAAATTTGAAAGTTTGTTTTCTCAAATCATGAAATATCTTGAAAAAAACTTTCAGAAGTGATAGAATTTTTTTTTTATTTTAAATATTACAAAAATTCTTCTAAACTTTTTTTATAAAATGCATTCAAAAAAATAACACAAAATCCTATAAATTCATATGACTTTTGAATTTTCAAAATGTATAAACTAGTTTCTAAAATCATTGAATATTAAAAAAAATTTGCTCACTACTGTCCAATATCCAACTATCTCACACAGCTCACCTTGAAAATAACACCCACACAAACTCGTTGCTGGTTACAGCACTTGGCCGCTTTCTTTGGGAAAAATATTTATCGCAGCCAATTTCCTCACATGCCACGAGCAGAGCATTGAGCGGAGCACACCCATTGTTACCTGTAGTTAAAAGGAAACTAAATCAACTCCCTCTTGATGTGTTTTTTTCCCCAACAAAAGATATTTTCCGCTCATTTTCACATATTTACTTGCTGAAATAATACTTTTCTCTTTCCACCCACGCTGCGCTGCTCACATTGTTTTCATCGAAAGAGAAAAACAAATATGATACTGAAAAAAGATTAACGAGAATTGCGAAATTACTTCTTTTCGAGAAATATTCCATAAATGAGATGATTACAGAAAAGGAATGATGTTCCCGGGCAGACGGTAATAACAAAATTCATGCCATTTCAATAAAAAATACTGTTAAAATATCAAAAAGTGCATATTTTTTACAGTTTTTAAGTCTGTTATTACAGTAACAATCAAATAACAAAAAAAATCATAACGATGGATAACAAATCTTGTTATAAATAACATAAAATGTTGTTGGCCTAGTATTTTCAAATATCAAAAAATGTAATACCCAGGTTATTTCCGTCTGCTCCGGTTCGTTTTCATTTTTACAAAGTTGATTGAAGTGTGCTGAATGTTGACAATTCCATAAAAATTGCAAATCAATCAACATTGAATGTTCGAACTCATCAACTGCTCACATCAAACGGCAAGCCTGCCGTACAGTATATCGAATTCTTTTTTCCCAGCAGCTTGTTTAAACGCTCACGATATTGCATTTTTTTAACAAGCAATGCAGTGGAGTACCCTTTGATGAAAGTAATAAATTTACTGCTTTGCAAGCTCGCTGTTGGTGGCAGGTGAGCTTTTTTGAAATACATGTCATCAACACACGGTTGGGATATGAGGTTCTTTTTTGCAAGGTTCTTTCATGTTTTATGAGCATTCTTATGAAGCTACTTTATCTCAGATCTTATATCCCATCTACTTCATGATATTGAGTTCATGTTCTTTTGAATTCAATCCAAAATGAATGGCCACGAGTTAGTGTGCTGAATCCCATCAATAACCACTACTCGAATCCATCAAAGCATTCATT